>NC_057807.1:119206753-119250892 GCF_018294505.1 Triticum aestivum | reverse complement strand
GGGGGGTTACCGGACCCCTCGGGGGAAGATATGGGCCATATGGGCCTTAGGAGGGAGCACACGAGACCAGACAGGGGTGACGCCCCCAAGGAAGGAGGCCGAATTGGAGTAGGAGGGGGCGGCGCCCCCCTCTTTCCCTCCCCCCTCTCCGCCCCTCTTTCCCCTTCCGGTAAATGGAAGGGGGGGGGGGAATCCAACTAGGAGCCCAAGTAGGATTCCTCCTACTTGGGGCGTGCCTAGGGCTGCCTCCTTCTCCCTCCCTCCTTTATATGCGTGGGGAGGGGGCGCCTATAACACACATCAACTATTCCTAGCCGTGTGCGGCGCCCCCTTCCACAGTTTACGCCTGCGTTCATATTCTCGCAGTGCTTAGGCGAAACCCTTCGCATATCACTTCACCATCACCCTCACCACGCCACCATGCTGACGGAACTCATCTACTTCCTCGACACTCTGCTGGATCAAGAGCTTGAGGGACGTCATCGCACTGAATGTGTGTAAAACTCGGAGGTGCCGTACATTCGGTACTTGACCGGTCGGAACGAGAAGAAGTTTGACTACATCAACCACATTAGCAAACGCTTCCGCTTTGGGTCTACGACGGTACGTGGACACACTCTCCCCCTCTCGTTGCTATGCATCTCCTAGATAGATCTTGCGTGAACGTAGGAAATTTTTGAAATTGCATGCTACGTTTTCCAACAGTGGTATCAGAGCCAGGTTTATGCGTAGATGATATGCACGAGTAGAACACAAAGAGTTGTGGGTGGTGATCGTCATATTGCTTACCACCACTGTCTTATTTTGATTCGGCAGTATTATTGGATGAAGCGGCTCGGACCAACCTTACATGACCACGTTCATGAGACTGGTTCCACCCACAAACATGCAACTAGTTTTGCATAAAGGTGGTTGGTGATACGTCTCCAATGTATCTATAATTTTTTATTTTTCCATGCTATTATATTATCCATCTTGGATGTTTTATATGCATATATATGCTATTTTATATGAGTTTTGGGACTAACCTATTAACCTAGAGCCCAGTGCCAGTTTATGTTTTTTTACTTGTTTTTGAGTTTTACAGAAAATGAATACCAAACGGAGTCCAATTGACATGCCAATTTTTGCGGATTTTTTATGGACCAGAAGAAGCCCCCGAAGCAAAAGAGTTGGGCCACAAGAGTCCCGAGTCATCCACGAGGGTTGAGGGCGCGCCCTACCCCCCTGGGCGCACACCCTACCTCGTCGCTAACTCGGAGACCCCCTTGACTTTTTCCCGACGCCAAAAATTCCTATAAATACAGAAACCCCTGAAAAGAAACCTAGATCGGGAGTTCCGCCGCCGCAAACCTCTGTAGCCACAAAAAACCAATCGGGACCCTGTTCTCACACCCTGCCAGAGGGGGGATCCATCACCGGTGGCCATCTTCATCATCCTGACGCTCTCTGTCGTGGAATTGTCACGTCAGATGTCCTTAGTGTCAGGACTTAGTCGCGAGGCCAACGCATCTATGTTGTAGCTTGAGAGGGGTTGAGCGGAATCGAGAGACGCAACACAAGACAGGGATTTAGACAGCTTCGGGCCCCGGGAAACATCATCCGGTAAAAACCCTACATGCTGTTTGAGGCTAGGTCTCATTATCATCATGAGGGAGTCGCCGTAAACCGGCTCTCCTCTTTGTGTCTAGCCCTAAGATTGTTTCTTCTTGCTTGTAGCCTCTCCCTCTTTGGGGAGCCCTGCCCCTCCTTATATATGTTGAAGGGGCGGGTTACATGTGGAGTCCTATTAGGATTAGGACTAGTCTATCTCTAATACAAACCGGATACAAGTCCGGGTCTTCCTTGTAAAGTAAACATTCCTCACGCCTTTTCTCTTAAACCGGCCCACCATAGCATGATCCGGCCTTCCATAAACCGCCCGTTGGGCCACCGGGTCTTGTCGCTCCTCTGATCCGCCTGCCGGATTACCAATGAACCGTAAACCGCCATGTCCAAGTGGGTTGCCAGTGAACCGCCAAACTCTAGCCGGGTCATACATCCGGCGGTTTATACCGCGGGGTATATCCCCGACATTAGCCCCCAGTTTAATTTGGATTCATCCATGTTAAACTGATCTGCAACAAGAACAAATTTGTCGGGTTGTGCTCCGGTTTAAATATACTTGTAAGCTGGCACTTGTTCATCCTTAAATCCTTGTCATCTCTTCCTTCCAAGTTAATAACCATCTTCATAATCAATTTGCTTGCAGAAGATATTTGTAAATAAAGAATCCATTTGAATCGGCCTTCAATGCTTTGACTTGACAAAAGTATTAGTCTCTGAAATATTCAACTGATATCCAGCCGGCTTGAAGATGCAAAACTTGCCGGTTTATGATTACCACCATTGTCTGGTTATAAAGACTGATAATTTCGGGTCATGATTGTTGCCAACACTGGTTCATGATTATTGCTAATGCCGGTTCATGATTATTGATGACGCCGGGTTACAGACACAGGGTCATAATGATTGGTGACGCCGGGTTAATCCAGTTTGCTCAAAACAGAGAATTTGAAAATAGTTCTTCGATAATAATATAATACCTGTAGCCCCCAAGTCTTGAGCAGAACAAAGTGATGGCTTAAGACTTGCTTCAATATAAATACTGCCACTTAAGAAGAAATCCATGTTGTTCATCCTAGTCACTTAGTAAAAACTGAATACTCCATATTATGTAGCCCCCAAGTGCCGGGTTGTCATGCTTGCAGCAACCTGGGACCTGTAATTGTCTTATATTCATAAAAATTTCAACCAATGTAGCCCCCAAGGGCCGGGTCATTATGCAATAATGAGCAGGGACTTTGTAGGTATAATCATGTAGATTTGAGCAAGGATGTGTAGCCCCCAAGGGCCGGGTCAGTAAGATAATATTGAGCTAGGACTTTAATATATACTTCAATGAAAATAACATCATATGATGTCACCCTCATCATGGGACTTGAATCCACGTCCACAAGGTTAAGAGCCTTGTGCTTTACCAACTGAGCAGTGGACTCTTCAATATAATGAATAAAAAGCTTTGTACCTTCAACTGTTGACAGGAGCAATTGGTAGCCCCCAAGGGCCGGCTCATTATAATGTGATGAGTCGGGTCTTCCATAAGATGAACAAAGAATGACTTTGCATTAGCCCCCAAGTGTCATGGTGCATGCTTGCAGCGACATGAGACTTGCATAATTGATGTAATCTCAACTTAAATAATGTAGCCCCCAAGTGCCGGGTTGTAAGCCTACAGCAACTCGAGACTATTCCTTCAATTGTAGAATAAAAATCATATCCATTGATAATATAATAGCCATTGCGCTAAAGCGACTTTAAAAACCTTAATCATAATACTGGTTATTGATAACCAAAATAAAAATCCAGCCATGTTGGCTATTTGAATAATATACCCAATGATTTATAAGCGCATAATTCCAATGGCGCAGTCCAAATATATGTTGGCGACTTATAGTCCAAAGCCAGGCCGATTTAATAAACTCCGGATAATTTCCCATCATATACTGGCGACTTATCGTCTTAAAGCCAGGCCAGTTTAATAAACACCGGATAATTTATCATCATGCTTTATTCAACCTGTCTCTGCATACAACAAATTTAAAGTGTCCTGGCGGTTTACCGCCGGACGGGTCATAATGCCCAACATATAACCTGGGTTTATACCCAAGGTTGCACTTAAGAATAATCAAATATGAAATATATCATACCTGTGATGTTGAATCACATTGCTGGCTTTACCAACTTTTTGTAGTAAGAGTGATAACCCCAATCTTGAGTAATGATAACTCCTTTCATACTGTGTCGGTTAATGATAAACCGTACCGGGTTGTGATAAACACCGGTTTAACCATATATAATACTGGCGACTCATAGTCAAACCAGACCGGGCTGATAGTCTCCGGATTATAACTTGATCCCGTATTGACAACTTGTAATTGAAAGTCAAGCCGGGTTAATGAACGCCGGTTTATTCCATAATAGGATGGTAATAGAAAATCAAACCGGGCAGATGGTCCCCGGATTAGGACTTGACCGTATTCCGTCAATTTGTAATTGATAGTTGAACCGGATTAAAACGTTGTCGGTTTAAAAAACGCAACAAAAATCAAATAACAGTTATGAAAAAAATATGGAAGCAAAGGCAATGATAAAAACCGTTTGCAAAAATATGCTATACTGAGCTGATCAGATGGTATTACCATGGTCGGACAGGATCAAGGCCCCCAATAGGAGTGACAATGATTCAAGTCAGCCAGGTCCCCAAATGATTCGTGGCATATATGCCAGATCAAGAGGCGTGGCAATGGTTCGGGTTCGACCATGCCCCCAAGTGATTTTGTGGCCTTAGGCCGACCAAGAGGCGTGACTGGTTCAGACTTGACCATGTCCCCAAATGATCTGGTGGCTGTCGCCTATCAAAGGGTGTTCGTTGGTTCGGACACGACCAAGGCCCCCAGTGATATATAAAAAACAAATGTCAAGGGGTAAACCGGAGGCCGCTTTAAACAGAACCACTCCGTGTAACCTCGCATGATGAGAAAGACAGAGACCCCGCTTTAGCTGAGGCTCCGGTTTGATCAATAATATGTTAGGCCAATAAGGCAGGATACCCATGTTTGAACCGCGCATCATGGCAGCAGGTCCTCTTCGGTAATTTTTAACCTTTTTGCAAGAGATAAATTCTTCTTGAACCGGGATCTTGAACCGGATATTGAGAGCTTCAAAGCTTTGTGGGAGACATCTTTCCCTTGACCCGGATTTTAAACCGGAATCTTCATTTTCAGCCGGAAATTTTCTGACGGTCTTTAAATAACAGTAGCCTTCGGGACCGGGTTATCTTTCCCTCCATTGTCCTGGGGTTTTTAAATTTGCTGAAACTGGCAAGACTTGTTGCATCATATCATCGTAGCCCCCGAGTCTCAAGGTGACTCGAAGAGTTGGCTTGAGATTCTCCATACTTGACCGTCATATAAACCAGCATAACTTGTACATCATTGGTGTTGATAGCATGATGTGAACCCACAGAAGGTTGAGGTGACTGCGGCGGGTTATAAATGATCCCGTATGAGCCGTGTCAGCAACTCGGTCAATGGTTCCTTCCAACTGGTGATTTGAAGCTAACCAAACTGTAGCGGCGACGATTTGTGTGCCTGTCCATTGAACTATCCAGTGCAGACGGCGGCTGATAGTATATGATAATTTGCCTTCTATTGTTGAAAGAAAACCGGGCTACCCAAGCTGTGATTTGCTCAAACAGTTCATGCAGACAGGTGCGGCCCGGTATGTTGGTGTAGACCAGGCCGCGAGAGATGGACGACAAAAACGACCGCAACATCAGAGGTGACTCGGATGGCCGCGACATTGTAAACCGGTGCGGATGGGGAAAATCGGCACCGGTGTTGTAAACGGGTGCGGATGCGTGAACCGGTCGTCCGTTCATCAGGTAATATGACACGGAGAAAAACACCGTTGTAGAACGTTGCCAGCTCATGCTCCATACCGGCAATATAAATAGAATTGTCCTGCGTATAAAAAAATACAGCAAGGCATAGTAGTTGTTTGTGAAAAGAGATCAACATGCACTTAACAAACAATATACAGGATAAATATCACCTGATTTGATTTTGTCGGAGAACGTAGATGCTAGCGCCATATAATACTGAATAGTATATGAACGTTGAGTTCCGCTGACGTGCTATAGCATAACATCCACGTGGCCCCTTTTTTTTATATGCTCATAGCCGTCTTGCTGACAGTAACACTGCTTCCGCTGACCTCATTTTTTGAATCAGAGCAAAAGTACTGGTATTGTGTAGTATCCCTTTTACTCTGCATGGGATTTTTTACCTATCCCTGTAGCCTCCACGTGATGAGTAGGAGTGCTAATTGGAAGTTTTTGATTATTGGGTTGGCTTCGGCCTTCACGTGGACTGTAGATAACTTTTTATAGGAGCAATAGTAGGTGTCTGCAGGCTTCGCTGATTCAGTGTGCTGCTTTGAAGCAGGTTGTACCGCTTTCAATCAGGCGCTCAAAGGCAAGGCCGCTCCTCGGCAAAGTCATATACGAGCTGTGACAAACAGATTTGCACGAGGCCGGTGCCGGAGACGAAACCGCTCGACGGCAACTCAGCGGCTGGCCTATCCGGCGGGTCAGCAGGGTGGTTTCAAAGCGCCCGGCGACTTGAGAGACGAGCACACGAGAATTGCGACGGGCGGCTTGTTACGATGAGCCGGCTATAAAGATGAATCAGCAAGCAAAACCAAACAATGACAACAATGGGTCAACTGCTGTTGTAAGCCGGCCAACACAGCAAGGCAGCTGAATTGAACTTTGATTTATCTCCATTCCCTTAATAGCTCCAGACCTCAAACATGTCTGTCCTCCCACTGGGCACTTTTAGCAGTCATCTATGATAATCTCCTTTCTTTTCTTTTGTCTAAATGTAATGATAATCCCATAGTAGCTCTTGCCGTCAGACAACAAATTTTACAAGGGCATCCATCAGTTTATCTGGCGCACTTGAGGCAGACCGGACTGTACGCCTATCTTGAGACCTGGATTCCCTTATATGGCTGGCCTCAGTATACGCTTTTTTTAATCCAGGACCAGTTTGCTTTGTACACCGAACGATAGCAACGGTGAAAACGAACGCCTAGCTCCAATCCGCGGCAAGTTAAAGCTATCATGGCAACTCCGTGGGCGGTTTGGGCGATGGAGGCAGTCAGGCCAGGCCGGATTGAGGCTGGGGCGGGGCACGGGCGCTGTCAGTAAATCGGCGCGCGTGGACAGCGGAGGCGAAGTACGGCAGCATGGGGTCGCGGCGGTTTGAACAGGTAAGGCGCTGCAGCAGTTGGAGGAGGCGGTGACTGAACCGAGATAGAGCAAGGCCGCGGCGGCGGTTTACCGCGCCGAATCCAGGTTGTGGATGCAGATGAAGCGCAGCAGTGACTCGGACGGAAAACGGAGTCCAGTCAAGCTTGAGGGGATCTTCCGAGTCAACATGAACAAAACTGGTACGCTTTGAAGTGGTTCCTTGATGGCGCGTGCGAAGGCGGCTGGGTTGCAGCATAATGCGGGGACGACTCACATCCTTCGACGTTCCCGTGCTCTGGCAGGTTGTAGCGGCGGCTTGGTAGGCGACGCCGGACAGCAGGAAGCCACGGCGCGGCCAGGCGAGTTGGACACCGGACGGGGCAGGCCGCACAAAGCCGGCGAGGCAGCGAACGGGGCCGGGCGTAACCGGGTCACGGGACACCGGAAGAGGCCGGCCGGATTGCGAGGAAGGCGGCGTGGAACCAGAACGGCGCGGACCCGGCAAGGGCGAGCGGGAGGACGGATGCGCAGGAGGCCGGGTCACGCGACCAACCTGGTCGGACGGGCGCGAGGCCGGACGTGGCCAGGCTCGGGGCGGCGACCCGGAGCCGGCGCGGGCCGGGAGCGCCGATGGCGGGGGAGCAGGACGCGGCTAGGTTTGGGGGAGGCCGGGATGGAGAAGGAGGTTAACTGGCGTTTTTACTACAGCAGCTGGCGGGTCAACGGAAAAGGCAATCCGGGCGAGTCGAGGCACGGCCGTAGCTGTAGCAGAGGTAGAGACCATGGAGGTTTCAAACTCCGAATCCTTCCCTGGGCTGTAGTTATTTTAACCGTAGTCAACCGGATTATACGATTAGTGGTGGGACCCTGTGGCGATGGACCGAATCTTTCTCAGCACTTTGTTTTCTTTTCTTGACTTTTCCTTGCTGTTGACGGTTGAAGGGTCATGGTGACTCTGATCATACAGATTTTGGCGAGCCAACGACGGAACTTGACATACCGGTCATACTGGCGGTTTACAGCAACCATCAAATCGCAACTTTAACTTCCTTTATTAAACCTTCCAAACTAGGATTCTGGACCGATGAACTTGAAACTGATATAGATCTTTTCAAACCGGCTCTTTCATCCAGAAAATTGCAAGCTCCTCGATCCCTGTGAGAGATCCCTCCAAGAACTCAATACCACCGTGTGCGTGCCCCATGGTGGGCGCCAACTGTCGTGGAATTGTCACGTCAGATGTCCTTAGTGTCAGGACTTAGTCGCGAGGCCAACGCATCTATGTGGTAGCTTGAGAGGGGTTGAGCGGAATCGAGAGACGCAACACAAGACATGGATTTAGACAGCTTCGGGCCCCGGGAAACATCATCCGGTAAAAACCCTACATGCTGTTTGAGGCTAGGTCTCATTATCATCACGAGGGGGTCGCCGTAAACCGGCTCTCCTCTTTGTGTCTAGCCCTAAGATTGTTTCTTCTTGCTTGTAGCCTCTTCCTCTTTGGGGAGCCCTGCCCCTCCTTATATATGTTGAAGGGGCGGGTTACATGTGGAGTCCTATTATGATTAGGACTAGTCTATCTCTAATACAAACCGGATACAAGTCCGGGTCTTCCTTGTAAAGTAAACATTCCTCACGCCTTTTCTCTTAAACCGGCCCACCATAGCATGATCCGGCCTTCCATAAACCGCCCGTTGGGCCACCGGGTCTTGTCGCTCCTCTGATCCGCCTGCCGGATTACCAATGAACCGTAAACCGCCATGTCCAAGTGGGTTGCCAGTGAACCGCCAAACTCTAGCCGGGTCATACATCCGGCGGTTTATACCGCGGGGTATATCCCCGACACTCTCCATGACGAGGAGGGAGTAGTTCACCCTCGGGGTTGAGGGTATGTACGAGTAGTTATGTGTTTGATCTCTCTCTCTCTCTCTCTCTCTCGTGTTCTTGATATGGCATGATCTTGATGTACCGCGAGCTTTGCTATTATAGTTGGATCTTATGATGTTTCTCCCCCTCTACCACTTGTAATGGATTGAGTTTTTCCTTTGAAGTTATCTTATCAGATTGAGTCTTTAAGGATTTGAGGACACTTGATGTTGGATACCCGTGGTGACAATGGGGTATTCTATTGATCCACTTGATGTATGTTTTGGTGATCAACTTGCAGGTTCCGTGACCTTGGGAATCTATGCATAGGGGTTGGCACATGTTTTCGTCTTGACTCTCCGGTAGAAACTTTGGGGCACTCTTTGAAGTTCTTTGTGTTGGTTTGAATAGATGAATCTGAGATTGTGTGATGCATATCGTATAATCATACCCACGGATACTTTAGGTGACATTGGAGTATCTAGGTGACATTAGGGTTTTTGTTGATGTGTGCCTTAGGTGTTATTTTACTACGAACTCTAGGGCTGTTTGTGACACTTATAGGAATAGCCCAATGGATTGATCGGAACGAATAACTTTGAGGTGGTTTCGTACCCTACAATAATCTCTTCGTTTGTTCTCCGCTATTAGTGACTTTGGAGTGACTCTTTGTTGCACGTTAAGGGATTGTTATGTGATCCAATTATGTTATTATTGTTGAGAAAACTTTCACTAGTGAAAGTATGAACCCTAGGCCTTGTTTCCTAGCATTGCAATATCGTTTTCGCTCACTTTTACTACTTGCTACCTTTCTGTTTTTATAATTTCAGATTACAAAAACCTATATCTACCATCCATATTATGCTCGTATCACCATATTTTCGCTGAACTAGTGCACCTATACAATTTACCATTGTATTGGGCGTGTTGGGGGACACAAGAGACTCTTTGTTATTTGGTTGCAGGGTTGTTTGAGAGAGACCATCTTCATCCTACGCCTCCCACCGATTGATAAACCTTAGGTCATCCACTTGAGGGAAATTTGCTAGTGTCCTACAAACCCCTGCACTTGGAGGCCCAACAACGTCTACAAGAAGAAGGTTGTGTAGTAGACATCAAGCTCTTTTCTGGCGCCGTTGCCAGGGAGGTTAGTGCTTGAAGGTATATCTTTAGATCTTGCAATTGAATATTTTAGTTTCTTGTTTTATCACTAGTTTAGTTTATAGAAGAAAACTACAAAAAAATTGGAATTGAGGATGCCTCATATGCTTCATCTTTTAATGTTTTTCATGAAAATGATCGAAAGGAAAATTGTAACCAAGTGTTAGAAGAAGAATGCATTAAAATGTTTGGCACTTAATATTTGTATGCTGAGCATGATTGCAATGTTGTTAGTATGAATTCCTTGAATATCCATGATGCTAATGATATGCAAAGCCACAAGCTTGGGGATGCTATGTTTGATGAAGATGATATTTTTAGTCCTCCAAGTTTTGATGAGCAAATTTATTATGATGATAGAATGCCTCCTATTTATGATGATTATATTGATGAAAGTGGGTTTGGAAGACTGTCAACTTTAGAAAGTAATGATCCCAACTATTTTGGAGGGTGTTGAATGTTATTGTGATAATTATGAAAGTGGATTTGGAGAGGTTATGACTTTCTTTAGTGATGAATCCACTATTCCGAAAGAGGTTCCAATTGATTATGAGAACAAAGTGGCTATCTATTAGGATTATTGTGATGACATGTATGCTATAAAGAACAATGATAACCATGAAACTTGTCATCTTGATTTTAATTTTCAATTGGATTATGCCTCGCATGATAGTTATTTTGTTGAGTTTGCTCCCACTACTAATCATGAGAAGAAATTTGCTTATGTGGAGAATAATAAAAATTCTATGCTTGTGGCTCATGAAAAGAATGCTTTATGTGATGGTTATATTTTTGAATTCATTCATGATGTTACTGGAAGTTATTATGAGGGAGGAATATATGCTTGTAGGAATTGCAATAATATCAAGTTTCCTCTCTATGCGTTGAAAATCTTTAAGTTTTGCTTGTTTTACCTTCCTATGCTAGTTGATTCTTGTTCCCATAAGTTGTTTGCTCATAAAATACCTAGGCATAGGAAGTGGGTTAGACTTAAATGTGTTAGTCATATGCTTCGTGATGCTCCCGTTATGTTTCAATTCTTATCTTTCATGCGAGCATCATTGAAATCATCATGCCTAGCTAAAAAGGCATTAAAGAAAAGCGCTTGTTGGGAGACAACCCAATATTTAAACCTACTGTTTTTGTGTGTTCACAAGATTAAGCTACTGTAGTAATCATGTTTTATAGTTTTTGTTTCAATTAAGTGCCAAGTAAGACCTTTAGGATAGCTTATGGTGATAGTTGTGTTGATCCTACTGAAAATCAGAAACTTTTGCGCTCAGTAAATAATTTCCAGAATCTTATTGAAATGTGATTTTAACCTGATTATTTTGCCTATGTATTGGTGCACAAATTGCTCAGGTGGAACTATTTTTTTCAGAATTTTTGGAGTTATAGAAGTATTCGAGAGTTCCAGATTACTACAGACTGTTTTGTTTTTGAAAAATTCTGTTTTCTATGTATTGTTTGCTTATTTTGATGAATCTATGAGTAGTATCGGAGGGTATGAACCATGGAGAAGTTGGAGTACAGTAGAAATAAAACCAATATGAATTTATAATGAGTTCACAACAGTACCTAAGTGGTGATTTATTTTCTTATACTAACCGAGCTTACGAGTTTTCTGTTGAGTTTTGTGTTGTGAAGTTTCTAGTTTTGGGTAAAGATTCGATGGACTATGGAATAAGGAGTGGCAAGAGCCTAAGCTTGGGGATGCCCAAGGCACGCCACGGTAATATTCAAGGAAAACCAAGAGCCTAAGATTGGGGATGCCCTGGATGGCATCCCCTCTTTCGTCTTTGTTCATCGGTAACTTTACTTGGAGCTATAATTTTATTCACCACATGATATGTGTTTTGCTTGGAGCGTCATTTTATTTTATTAAAGTTTTCTTGCTGTTTGAATAAAGTACTTAAGATCTGAAATTCTTAAATGTTAGAGAGTCTTCACATAGTTGCATAATTGTTCGACTACTCATTGATATTCACTTATATCTTTTGGAGTAGTTTGTCATTTGCTCTAGTGCTTCACTTATATCATTTTAGAGCACATTAATGGTTTTATTTTGAAGAAATTTATGAACTCTCATGCTTCACCTATATTATTAGTCTTTAGAACAACATGGTAATTTTCTTGGGTTATAAATTTAGTCCTAATATGATAGGCATCCAAGAGGGATATAATAAAAACTTTCATATAAAGTGCATTGAATACTATGATAAGTTTGATTCCTTATGATTGTTTTGAGATATGAGGATGGTGATATTAGAGTCATGCTAATTTAGTAATTGTTAATTTGATAGATAATTGTGTTAAAGTTTGTGATTCCCGTAGCATGCACGTATGGTAAACTGTTATGTGATGAAGTTGGAGCATGATTTATTTATTGATTGTATTCCTTATGAGTGGAGGTCGGGATCGCACGATGGTTAACTCCTACCAACCCTTCCCCTAGGAGCATGCGCGTAGTACTTCGTTTCGATGACTAATAGATTTTTGCAATAAGTATGTGAGTTCTTTATGACTAATGTTGAGTCCATGGATTATACGCACTCTCACCCTTCCACCATTGTTAGCCTCTCTTGTATCGTGCAAGTTTCGCTGGTACCATACACGCACCATATAACTTCCTCAAAACAGCCACCATACCTACCTATTATGGCATTTCCATAGCCATTCGGAGATATATTGCCATGCAACTTTCCACCGTTCCGTTTATTATGACACGCTCCATCATTGTCATATTTCTTTGCATGATCATGTAGTTGACATCGTATTTGTGGAAAAGCCATCGTTCATAATTCTTTCATACATGTCACTCTTGAATCATTGCACATCCCGGTATACGGCCGGAGGCATTCACATAGAGTCACATTTTGTTCTAAGTATTGAGTTGTAAGTAAATAAAAGTGTGATGATCTTCATTATTAGAGCATTTTCCCATGTGAGGAAAGGATGATGGAGACTATGATTCCCCCACAAGTCGGGATGAGACTCCGGACGAAAAATAAAAATAAAATAAAATAATAAAAGAGGCCAAATAAAAGAGAAGGCCGAAAAAGAACAAAAAATGAGAGAAAAAGAGAGAAGGGGCAATGCTACTATCCTTTTACCACACTTGTGCTTCAAAGTAGCACCATGATCTTCATGATAGAGAGTCTCCTATGTTGTCACTTTCATATACTAGTGGGAATTTTTCATTATAGAACTTGGATTGTATATTCCAATGATGGGCTTCCTCAAAATGCCCTAGGTCTTCATGAGCAAGCGAGTTGGATGCACACCCACTTAGTTTCTTTTTGAGCTTTCATACACTTATAGCTCTAGTGCATCTGTTGCATGGCAATCCCTACTCACTCACATTGATATCTATTGATGGGCATATCCTTAGCTCATTGATATGCCTAGTTGATGTGAGACTATCTCCTTCTTTTTGTCTTCTCCACAACCACCATTCTGTTTCACCTATAGTGCTATGTCCATGGCTCACGCTCATGTATTGCGTGAAAGTTGAAAACGTTTGAGAATACTAAAGTATGAAACAATTGCTTGGCTGAAACTGTGGTTGTGCATGATTTAAATATTTTGTGTGATGAAGATAGAGCATAGCCAGACTATATGATTTTGTAGGGATAACTTTTTTTGGCCATGTTATTTCGAGAAGACATAATTGCCTTGTTAGTATGCTTGAAGTATTATTGTTTTTATGTCAATATTAAACTTTTGTTTTGAATCTTATGGATCTGAATATTCTTGCCACAATAAAGAAGAATACATTGATAAATATGTTATGTAGCATTCCACATCAAAAATTCTGTTTTTATCATTTACATACTCGAGGACGAGCATGAATTAAGCTTGGGGATGCTAGATACGTCTCCAACGTATCTATAATTTTTGATTGTTCCATGCTATTATATAATCCATCTTGGATGTTTTATATGCATTTATATGCTATTTTATATGATTTTTGGGACTAACCTATTAACCTAGAGCCCAATGCCACTTTCTGTTTTTTTGCTTGTTTTTTAGTTTATAGAAAAGGAATACCAAACGGAGTCCAATTGATGCCATTTTTTGCGGATTTTTTCTGGACCAGAAGAAGCCCCCAAAGCAAAAGAGTTGGGCCAGAAGAGTCCCAAGTCATCCATGAGGGTGGAGGGCGCGCCCTACCCCCCTGGGCGCTTCCCCCTACCTCGTGGCTGACTTAGAGACCCCCCTGACTTGTTCCCAACGCCAAAAATTCCTACAAATAAAGAAACCCCCGAAAAGAAACCTAGATCGGGAGTTCCGCCGCCGCATGCCTCTGTAGCCACAAAAAACCAATCGGGACCTTGTTCTCGCACCCTACCAGAGGGGGGATCCATCACCGGTGGCCATCTTCATCATCCCGGCGCTCTCCATGACAAGGAGGGAGTAGTTCACCCTCGGGGCTGAGGGTATCTACCAGTAGCTATGTGCTTGATCTCTCTCTCTCTCTCTCATGTTCTTGATATGGCAGGGTCTTGATGTATCACGAGCTTTGCTATTATAGTTGGATCTTATGATGTTTCTCCCCATCTACCTCTTGTAATGGATTGAGTTTTCCCTTTGAAGTTATCTTATCGGATTGAGTCTTTAAGGATTTGAGAACACTTGATGTATGTCTTGCGTGGGATACCCGTGGTGACAATGGGGTATTCTATTGATCCACTTGATGTATGTTTTGGTGATCAACTTGCGGGTTCTGTGACCTTGGGAATCTATGCATAGGGGTTGGCACACGTTTTCGTCTTGACTCTCCGGTAGAAACTTTGGGGCACTCTTTGAAGTTCTTTGTGTTGGTTTGAATAGATGAATATGAGATTGTGTGATGCATATCGTATAATCATACCCAAGGATACTTGAGGTGACATTGGAGTATCTAGGTGAAATTAGGGTTTTGGTTGATGTGTGTCTTAAGGTGTTATTTTACTACGAACTCTAAAGCTGTTTGTGACACTTATAGGAATAGCCCAATGGATTGATCAGAATGAATAACTTTGAGGTGGTTTCGTACCCTACAATAATCTCTTCATTTGTTCTCTGCTATTAGTGACTTTGGAGTGACTCTTTGTTGCACGTTGAGGGATTGTTATATGATCCAATTATGTTATCATTGTTGAGAGAACTTGCACTAGTGAAAGGATGAACCCTAGGCCTTGTTTCCTAGCATTGCAATATCTTTTCGCTCACTTTTACTACTTGCTACCTTATATCTACCATCCATATTACGCTCGTATCACCATATCTTCGCCGAACTAGTGCACCTATACAATTTACCATTGTATTGCGTGTGTTGGGGACACAAGAGACTCTTTGTTATTTGGTTGCAGGGTTGTTTGAGAGAAACCATCTTCATCCTACGCTTCCCACAGATTGATAAACCTTAGGTCATCCACCTGAGGGAAATTTTCTACTGTCCTACAAACCTCTGCACTTGGAGGCCCAACAACATCTTCAAGAAGAAGGTTGTGTAGTAGACATCAGCTGGCGGTGTCTGTTTCTCCAATTTTAGTTGAATCAAATTTGACTGCGGACGATCCTTGTTGAAGGTTAAAACAACAAACTTGATAAATCACCGTTGTGGTTTTGTGCCGTAGGTAAGAACGGTTCTTGCTAGAAGCCCGTAGCAGCCACATAAAACTTGCAACAACAAACTAGAGGACGTCTGTTTTTGCAGGGCATGTTGTGATGTGATATGGTCAATACATGATGTGATAGACGTTATTGTATGAGATGATCATGTTTTGTAAAAGTTATCGACAACTGGCAGGAGCCTTATGGTTGTCGCTTTATTGTCTGAAATGCAAACGCCATGTAATCGCTTTACTTTATCACTAAGCGGTAGCGATAGTTGTAGAAGCAATAGTTGGCGAGACGACCACAACGCTACGATGGAGATCAAGGTGTCGAGCCAGTGATGATGGAGATCATGACGTTGCTTTGGAGATGGAGATCAAAAGCACAAGATGATAATGGCCATATCATGTCACATATTTTGATTGCATGTGATGTTTATCTTTATGCATCTTATTTTGCTTAGTACGGCGGTAGCATTGTAAGATGATCCCTTAACTAAATTTTAAGATATAAGTGTTCTCCCCGAGTACGCATCATTGCGAAAGTTCTTCGTGCTGAGATACCACGTGATGATCGGGTGTGATAGGCTCTATGTTCACATACAACGGGTGCAAGCCAGTTTTGCACATGCAGAATACTCGGGTTAAACTTGACAAGCCTAGCATGTACAGACATGGTATCAGAACACTAGAGACCGAAAGGTCGAACGTGAATCATATAGTAGATGTGATCAACATAGAGATGTTCACCATTGATGACTACTCCATCTCACATGATGATCATATATAGTTTAGTTGATTTGGATCACGTATCATTTAGATGACTTGAGGGATGTCTAAGTGGGAGTTCTTAAGTAATATGATTAATTGAACTTAATTTATCATGAACTTAGGCCTGATAGTTTTTGCATATCTATGTTGTAGATCAATGGCCCGTGCTACCATTCCCTTGAATTTTAATGCGTTCCTGAAAGCTAAATTGTAAGACGATGGTAGCAACTATACGAACTGGGTCCGTAACTTGAGGATTATCCTCATTGATGCACAGAAGAATTATGTCCTTAAAGCACTGCTAGGTGAAAGGCCGGCTGCAGGAGCTGAAGCTGACGTTATGAATGTTTGGCAAGCTCGATCTGATGGCTAGTCGATAGTTCAGTGTGCCATGCTTTATGGCTTAGAATTGGGACTTCAAAGACGTTTGAACATCATGGACCATATGAGATGTTCCAGGAGTTGAAGTTAATATTTCAAGCAAATGCCTGAGTTGAAAGATATGAAGTCTACAACAAGTTCTATAGCTGCAAGATGGAGGAGAACAATTCTGTTAGTGAACACATACTCAGAATGTCTGGATATCATAATCACTTGACTCAACTGGGATTTAATCTTCCAGATGATTGTGTCATTGACAGATTTCTTCAATCATTGCCACCAAGCTATTAAGGCTTCATGATGAACTATAATATGCAAGGGATGGAGAAGACTATTCCTGAGCTCTTTGCAATGCTCAAAGCCGCGGAGGTAGAAATCAAGAAGGAGCATCAAGTGTTGATGGTTAACAAGACCACTAGTTTCAATAAAAAGGGAAAGTGAAAGAAGGGGAACTTCAAGAAGAATGTCAAGAAAGTTGTCACTCCTAGGAAGAAACCTAAAGCTGGACCCAAGCTTGAAACTGAGTGCTTCTACTGCAAAGAGAATGGTCACTGGAAGCGGAACTGCCCCAAGTATTTAGCGGATAAGAAGGATGGCAAAGTGAACAAAGGTATATTTGATATACATGTTATGGATGTGTACCTTACTAATTCTCATAGTAGTGCCTAGGTATTTGATACTGGTTCGGTTTCTCATATTTGTAACTCGAAACAGGGACTACAGATTAAACAAAGATTGGCTAAGGACGAGGTGATGATGCGCATCAGGAATGGTTCAAAGGTCGATGTGATCGCCGTCGGCACGCTACCTATACATCTACCTTCGGGATTAGTTTTAGACCTGAATATTTGTTATTTGGTGCCAGCGTTGAGCATGAACATTATATCTGGATCTTGTTTAATGTGAAACAATTATTCATTTAAATTAGAGAATAATGGTTGTTCTATTTATATGAGTAATATCTTTTATGGTCATGGACCCTTGAAGAGTGGTCTATTTCTGTTGAATATCGATCGTGGTGATACACATATTCATAATATTGATGCCAAAAGATGCAAATGATAGTGCAACATATTTGTGGCACTGCCGTTTAGGTCATATCGGTATAAAGCGCATGAAGAAACTCCATGCAGATGGACTTTTGGAATCACTTGATTATGAATCATTTGATACTTGCGAACCGTGCCTCATGGGCAAGATGACTAAAACTCTATTCTCCGGAACAATGGAACGAGCCAATGACTTATTGGAAATAATACATACCGATGTATGCGGTCCGATGAGTGTTGAGGCTTGTGGCGGGTATCATTATTTTCTGACCTTCACAGACGATTTGAGTAGATATGGGTATATCTACTTAATGAAACACAAGTCTGAAACATTTGAAAAGTTCAAAGAATTTCAGAGTGAAGTGGAGAATCATCATAATAAGAAAATAAATTTTCTACGATCTTATCGTGGAGGAGAATATTTGAGTTATGAGTTTGGCCTTCATTTTAAACAATGTGGAATAGTTTCACAACTCATGCCACCTGGAACACCACAACGTAATGGTGTGTCAAAACATCGTAACCGTACTTTATTAGATATGGTGCGATCTATGATGTCTCTTACCGATTTACCACTATCATTTTGGGGTTATGCATTAGAGACAACTGCATTCACGTTAAATAGTGCACCATCGAAATCTATTGAGACGACACCGTATGAACTTTGGTTTGGCAATAAACCTAAGTTGTCGTTTCTTAAAGTTTGGGGATGCGATGCTTATTTCAAAAGGCTTCAGCCTGATAAGCTCGAACCCAAATCGAACAAGTGCGTCTTCATAGGATACCCTAAGGAAACAATTGGGTACACCCTTTACCACAGATCTGAAGGCAAGATCTTTGTTTCTAAGAATGGAACCTTTCTAGAGAAGGAGTTTCTCTTGAAAGAAGTGAGTGGGAGGAAAGTAGAACTTGATGAGGTAATTGTACCTTCTCTCAATTTGGAAAGTAGATCATTTGAGAAATCTGTTCCCGTGATGCCTACACCAACTGGAGAGGAAGCTAATGATAATGATCATGAAACTTTAGATCAATTTACTATAGAACCTCATAGGTCAACCAGAGCATGATCCGCATGAGAGTGGTATGGTAACCCTGTTCTGGAAGTCATGTTACTTGACCATGACGAACCTATGAACTATGAAGAAGCTACGATGAGCCCAGATTTCGATAAATGGCTTAAGGCCATGAAATCTGAGATAGGATCCATGCATGAGAACAAAGTGTGGACTTTGGTGGATTTGCCCGATGATCAGCGACCCATAGAGAATTAATGGATTTTCAAGAAGAAGACTGACGCTGATGGTAATGTTACTGTCTATAAAGCTCGACTTGTTGCAAAAGATTTTCGATAAGTTCAAGGAGTTGACTACGATGAGACTTTCTCACCCGTAGCGTTGCTTAAGTCTATCCGAATCATGTTAGCAATTGCCACATTTTATGATTATGAGATCTGGCAAATGGACGTCAAAACTACATTCCTTAATGGATTTATTAAAGAAGAGTTGTATATGATGCAACCAGAAGGTTTTGTCGATCCTAAAGGTGCTAACATAGTGTGCAAGCTCGAGTGATCCATTTATGGACTGGTGCAAGCATCTCGGAGTTGGAATATACACTTTGATGAGATGATCAAAGCATATGGTTTTATACAGACTTTCGGAGAAGCCTGTATTTACAAGAAAGTGAGTGGGAGCTCTATAGAATTTCTAATATTATATGTGGATGACATATTGTTGATTGGAAATGATATAGAATTTTTGGATAGCATAAAAGGATACTTGAATAAAAGTTTTTCAATGAAAGACCTCGGTGAAGCTGCTTATATATTGGGCATCAAGATCTATAGAGATAGATCAAGACACTTGATAGGACTTTCACGAAGCACATACCTTGATAAAGTTTTGAAGAAGTTCAAAATGGATCAGTCAAAGAAAGGGTTCTTGCCTGTGTTACAAGGTGTGAAGTTGAGTCAGACTCAATGCCCGACCACTGCGAAAGATACAGAGAAAATGAAAGTCATTCCCTATGCCTCAGCGATAGGTTCTATCACGTATGCTATGCTGCGTACCAAACTTGATTTGTGCCTTGCTATAAGTTTAGTAGGGCGGTACTAAAGTAATCCAGGAGTGGATCACTAGACAATGATAAAGAACATCCTGAAATACCTGAAAAGGACTAAGGATATGTTTCTCTTTTATGGAGGTGACAAAGAGCTCATCGTAAATGGTTACGTCGATGCAAGCTTTGACACTGATCCGGATGACTCTAAGTCACAAACCGGATACGTATTTATATTGAATGGTGGAGCTGTTAGTTGGTGCAGTTCTGAAATCACAAGTGCTCCCTGGGTGATTTTGGTAATTAATGTCAACATATCTCTTGTTGGACTAATACTTCTATCTAGTATGTTTCAGGTGAGTTCAACAGTGGAGTGGCAGGACAAGAGGATGTGGAACCCCTTCAAAATGCTAAGGACACATATTGGCAAAAGCTCAAGACTCTTCATTTCCATTTTAGTGATCCAAGATCACATTGAGTCCAGAGGAAAAGCCAATACTATTAAAAGGGGATGAGGTGTTGCTTAATGGCTTGCTTGCTCAAAGTGCTTAGTGATATGCTCCAAAGCACTCAACCACTTTATCATTTCTACATATGTCCTAAACCTAAAGTCAAACTCGGCCCCACCAATTTGATCCATCTAGGCCATCGAGTTCTCTTGACATAGCCACTGCTAGAAACCTTAATCAGTTCGGTCTCAGTGATGGGATCTCGGTCTCACCGAGATGGCCCTGCAAACTCTCTGTTACCTATTGCAGTTATTTCGGTCTCACCGAGATATGCAGTTGGTCCCACCGAGTTTGCTTGACCAAGTCTCTATCTGCGTATTGCTGAAATCGGTCTCACCGAGTTCATGCAATTGTTTTCACCGAGATGAGGTTTTGCCCTAACCCTAGCACATCGGTCCCACCGAGTTGACCTTGTCGGTCCCACCGAAAACTCTAACGTTCACATTTTGAACCATATCGGTGTGACCAAGTTTCACTATTCGGTCACATCGAGTTTGGTAAATTGTGTGTAACGACTAGATTTTGTTTGGAGGCTATATATACACCTCCACCCCTTCTCCATTTGTGAGAGAGCCATCAGAACGTGCCTACATTTCCACTACTCATTTTTTGATAGAGAACCACCTACTCATGTGTTGAGACCAAGACATTCCAATCCAACCACAAGAATCTTGATCTCTAGCCTTCCCCAAGTTGCTTTCCACTCAAATCATCTTTCCACCATATCCAAATCTGTATGAGAGAGTTGAGTGTTGGGGAGACTATCATTTGAATCACAAGAGCAATGTGTTCATCATCATCACACCATCCATTACCTTTTGGAGAGTGGTGTCTCCTAGATTGGTTAGGTGTCACTTGGGAGCCTCCGTCAAGATTGTGGAGTTAAACCAAGGAGTTTGTAAGGGCAAGGAGATCACCTACTTCGTGAAGATCTACCCAAGTGAGGCAAGTCCTTCGTGGGCGATGGCCATGGTGGGATAGACAAGGTTGCTTTTTTTGTGGACCCTTCATGGGTGGAGCCCTTCGTGGACTCGCGCAACCGTTACCCTTCGTGGGTTGAAGTCTCCACCAACGTGAATGTACGATAGCACCACCTATCGGAACCACGCCAAAAATCTCCGTGTCTCCAGTTGCGTTTGCACACTCCAATCCCATCCCTTTACTTTCTTGCAAGTTGCATGCTTTACTTTCCGCTGCTCATATACTCTTGCCATGCTTGCTTGAAATGTATTGCGAATGCTTGAAATTGTGCTAATCTCCAACCTTAACTTGAAAAACTTAAAAACTGCTACCTTTACTTGTTGAGGGTCTAATCACCCCCCTCTAGATAGCTCTTCTCGATCCTTTCAATTGGTATTAAAGCTTTGGTTTAAACACCATTGGAGGAAGATGGATGAGTCTACTATTGGGAGTATTAGACATAGAGTGCCTATGCTTGAGGGAGAGTTCTATAATGCTTGAAAAAATGAGATGCTTGAGATTTTCAATGAATATCATTTGAACAAGTACCTTACTACCCCTTGTGGGCCCTTTGTTGACCCCTTGCATCCTACCCCCGATGAGTCTCTTGACATGATTCACAATCTTAGAACCGTCAATCTTATCACTAGAGGATTACCTAGAAATTTGATTACTTGCTTGCCAACTCTTGAATGTGCTTACACTATATGGAAATTTCTTGAGGAACGATTTCCAAACTATTCCTTGAAAAACTTAGATGAGATTCTTCACAAGTCCATTCCTTTAAATAAGATGTGTCCTAATGATCCTAAGTTTGGTGATTGTCTATTTGAGCTCCATGACCTTATGCGTGCCAAAGGAGATGTTGGAATCATTAGCAACATCATTTCTGAAGTCATTAGAATTCATAGAGATGCACATTGTCATGATCACAAAACTAATGAATTACTCTCTCTAGGAAATGATCAATCACAAGATGATGTTGAAGATGGATACTATGATGAGGATGATGATAGTGACTATGATCTCGATTAGTCTATGAGACACTTTGGTCTTATGGCTAACCTGTTGGAAATATGCCCTAGAGGCAATAATAAAAGTATTATTATTATATTTCCTTGTTCATGATAATTGTCTTTTATTCATGCTATAACTGTATTATCCGGAAATCGTAATACACGTGTGAATACATAGACCACAATATGTCCCTAGTGAGCCTCTAGTTGACTAGCTCGTTGTGATCAACAGATAGTCATGGTTTCCTGGCTATGGACATTGGATGTCGTTGATAACGGGATCACATCATTAGGAGAATGATGTGATGGACAAGACCCAATCCTAAGACTAGCACAAAAGATCGTGTAGTTCATTTGCTAGAGCTTTGCCAATGTCAAGTATCTCTTCCTTCGACCATGAGAGCGTGTAACTCCTGGATACCGTAGGAGTGCTTTGGGTGTATCAAACTTCACAACTTAACTGGGTGACTATAAAGGTGCACTACAGGTATCTCCGAAAGTATCTATTGTTTTATGCGGATCGAGACTGGGATTTGTCACTCCGTGTAAACGGAGAGGTATCTCTGGGCCCACTCGGTAGGACATCATCATATGCGCAATGTGACCAAGGAGTTGATCACGGGATGATGTGTTACGGAACGAGTAAAGTGACTTGCCGGTAACGAGATTGAACAAGGTATTGGATACCGACGATCGAATCTCGGGCAAGTAACATACCGATAGACAAAGGGAATTGAATACAAGATTGATTAAGTCCTTGACATCGTGTTTCATCCAATGAGATCATCGTGGAACATGTGGGAGCCATCATGTGTATCCAGATCCCGCTGTTGGTTATTGACCAGAGAACGTCTCGGTCATGTCTACATGTCTCCCGAACCCGTAGGGTCTACACACTTAAGGTTCGATGACGCTAGGGTTAAAAAGGAAGTTTGTATGTGGTTACCAAATGTTGTTCGGAGTCCCGGATGAGATCCCGGACGTCACGAGGAGTTCCGGAATGGTCCGGAGGTAAAGATTTATATATGGGAAGTCCTATTTTGGCCACTGGAAAATGTTCGGGATTTTTCGGTATTGTACCGGGAAGGTTCTAGAAGGTTCCGGAGTGGGGCCCACCTGCATGGGGGGACCCACATGGACGTGGGTAGTGGGGGAAAGGCCCCACACCCCTGGTCAAGGCGCACCAAGATCCCCCCTTAGAAGGAATAAGATCATATCCCGAAGGGATAAGATCAAGATCCCTAAAAAGGGGGGATAACAATCGGTGAGGAAGGAAATAATGAGATTTCTTTCCTCCCACCTTGGCCAACGCCCCAATGGACTTGGAGGGAAAGAAACCAGCCCCTCCACCCCTATATATAGTGGGGAGGCGCATGGGAGCGACACACGAAGTTCTGGCACAGCCCTACCTCTCTTCCTACTCCTCCTCTCCCATGGTGCTTGGCGAAGCCCTGCTGGATTGCCACGCTCCTCCACCACCACCATGCCGTTGTGCTGCTGTTGGATGGAGTCTTCCTCAACCTCTCCCTCTCTCCTTGCTGGATCAAGGCGTGGGAGACGTCACCGGGCTGTACGTGTGTTGAACGCGGAGGTGCCGTCCGTTCGGCACTAGGATCATCGGTGATTTGAATCACGACGAGTACGACTCCATCAACCCCGTTCACTTGAACGCTTCCGCTTAGCGATCTACAAGGGTATGTAGATGCACTCTCTTTCTACTCGTTGCTGGTCTCTCCATAGATAGATCTTGGTGACACGTAGGAAAATTTTGAATTTCTGCTACGTTCCCCAACAGTGGCATCATGAGCTAGGTCTATTGCGTAGATTCTTTGCACGAGTAGAACGCAAAGTAGTTGTGGGCGTTGATGTTGTTCAATATGCTTACCGTTACTAGTCCAATCTTGTTTCGACGGTATTGTAGGATGAAGCGGCCCGGACCGACCTTACACATACTCTTACGTGAGATAGGTTCCACCGATTGACATGCACTTGGTGCATAAGGTGGCTAGCGGGTGCCAGTCTCTCCCACTTTAGTCGGAACGGATTCGATGAAAAGGGTCCTTATGAAGGGTAAATAGCAATTGGCATATCACGTTGTGGTCTTGCGTAGGTAAGAAACGTTCTTGCTAGAAACCCATAGCAGCCACGTAAAACATGCAACAACAATTAGAGGACGTCTAACTTGTTTTTGCAGGGTATGCTATGTGATGTGATATGGCCAAGAAGAATGTGATGAATGATATGTGATGTATGAGATTGATCATGTTCTTGTAATAGGATTCACGACTTGCATGTCGATGAGTATGACAACCGGCAGGAGCCATAGGAGTTGTCTTTATTTATTGTATGACCTGCGTGTCATTGAAGAACGCCATGTAAACTACTTTACTTTATTGCTAAACGCGTTAGTCATAGAAGTAGAAGTAGTCGTTGGCGTGACAACTTCATGAAGACACGATGATGGAGATCATGGTGTCGTGCCGGTGACGATGATGATCATGGAGCCCCGAAATGAAGATCAAAAGGAGCAAAATGATATTGGCCATATCATGTCACTATTTGATTGCATGTGATGTTTATCATGTTTATGCATCTTGTTTACTTAGGACGACGGTAGTAAATAAGATGATCCCTTACAAAATTTCAAGAAGTGTTCTCCCCTAACTGTGCACCGTTGCTACAGTTCGTCGCTTCTAAGCACCACGTGATGATCGGGTGTGATGGATTCTTACGTTCACATACAACGGGTGTAAGACAGTTTTACACAGCGAAAACACTTAGGGTTAACTTGACGAGCCTAGCATGTGCAGACATGGCCTCGGAACACGGAGACCGAAAGGTCGAGCATGAGTCGTATAGTAGATACGATCAACATGAAGATGTTCACCGATGATGACTAGTCCGTCTCACGTGATGATCGGACACGGCCTAGTTGACTCGGATCATGTGATCACTTAGATGACCAGAGGGATGTCTATCTAAGTGGGAGTTCATAAGATGAACTTAATTATCCTGAACATAGTCAAAAGGTTTTTGCAAATTATGTCGTAGCTCACGCTATAGTTCTACTGTTTAGATATGTTCCTAGAGAAAAATTAGTTGAAAGTTGATAGTAGCAATTATGCGGACTAGGTCCGTAAACTGAGGATTGTCCTCATTGCTTCATAGAAGGCTTATGTCCTTAATGCACCGCTCAGTGTGCTGAACCTCGAACGTTGTCTGTGGTTGTTGCGAACATCTGACATACACGTTTTGATAACTACGTGATAGTTCAGTTAAACGGTTTAGAGTTGAGGCACCAAAGACGTTTTTGAAACATCGCGAAACATATGAGATGTTTTGAGGGCTGAAATTGGGATTTCAGGCTCGTGCCCATGTCAAGAGGTATAAGACCTCCGATGACTTTCTTAACCTGCAAACTAAGGAGAAAAGCTCAATTGTTGAGCTTGTGCTCAGATTGTCTGAGTACAACAATCATTTGAATCGAGTGGGAGTTGATCTTCCAGATGAAACAGTGATGGTTCTCCAAAGTCATTGCCACCAAGCTGTTAGAGCTTCGTGATGAACTATAACATATCAGGGATAGATATGATGATCCTTGAGGTATTCGCGATGTTTGACACCGCGAAAGTAGAAATCAAGAAGGAGCATCAATTGTTGATGGTTGGTGAAACCACTAGTTTCAAGAAGGGCAAGGGCAAGAAGGGATACTTCATGAAACGGCAAATCAGCTGCTGCTCTAGTGAAGAAACCCAAGGTAAAACCCAAACCCGAGACTAAGTGCTTCTGTAATAAGGGGAACAACCACTAGAGCAGAATTACCCTAGATACTTGGTAGATAAGAAGGCTGGCAAGGTCGATAGAAGTATATTGGATATACATTGTGTTAATGTGTACTTTGCTAGTACTCCTAGTAGCACCAGGGTATTAGATACCGGTTCGGTTGCTAAGTGTTAGTAACTCGAAACAAAAGGCTACGGAATAAACGGAGACTAGCTAAAGGTGAGCTGACGATATGTGTTGGAAGTTTTTCCAAGCTTCATATGATCAAGCATCGCACGCTCCCTCTACCAAAGAGATTGGTGTTAAACCTAAATAATTGTTGTTTGGTGTTTGCGTTGAGCATAGACATGATTGGATTACGTCTATCGCAATACGGTTATTCATTTAAGGAGAATAATCGTTACTCTGTTTATTTGAATAATACCTTCAATGGTCTTACACCTAAAATGAATGGTTTATTAAATCTCGATCGTAGTGATACACATGTTCATGCCAAAAGATAGTAATGATAGAACCACCTACTTGTGGCACTGCCACGTAAGTCATATCGGTATAAAACGCATGAAGAAGCTCCATATTGATGGATCTTTGGGCTCACTCGTTTTTGAAAAGTTTGAGACATGCGAACCATGTCTATTGGTGTATATGCATGAAGAAACTCCATGCAAATGGACCGTTTTGACTCACTTGATTTTGAATCACTTGGGACATGCAAATCATACCACATGGGCAAGATGACTGAAAAGCCTCGTTTTCAGTAAGATGTAACAAGATAGCAACTTGTTGGAAGCAACACATTTTGATGCGTGCAGTCCAATGAGTGCTGAGGCATGCAGTGAATATCGTTATGTTCTTACTTCACAGATGATTCGAGTAGATGTTGAGAATATTTACTTGATGAAACACAAGTCTGAATTATTGAATGGTTCAAGTAATTTCAGAGTGAAGTAGAAGATTGTGACAAGAGGATAAAATGTCTATGATATGATCATAGAGATGAGTATCTGAGTTACGAGTTTTGGCACACAATTAAGACATTGTGGAAATTGTTTCACAATTAATACCGCCTGGAACACCATAGTGTGATGGTGTGTCCGAACATCATAGTTGCACCCTATTGGATATGATGCATACCATGATGTCTCTTATCGAACTGCCAGGATAGTTTATGGGTTAGGCATTAAAGACAACCACATTCACTTTAAATAGGGCACCACGTAATTCCGATGAGATGACACCGTATGAATTATGGTTTAGAGAAACCTAAGTTGTCATTTCTTAAAGGTTTGGGGCTGCGACGCTTATGTGAAAAAGTTTCAGGATTAAGCTCGAACCCAAAGCGGATAAAGTACATCTTCATAGGACACCCAAAACAGTTGGGTATACCTCCTAATTCAGATCCGAAGGCAATATGAATTGTTTCTAGAATTGGGTCCTTTCTCGAGGAAAGGTTTCTCTCGAAAGAATTGAGTGGGAGGATGGTGGAGACTTGATGAGGTTACTGAACCATCACTTCAACCAGTGTGTAGCAGGGCACAGGAAGTTGTTCCTGTGGCACCTACACCAATTGAAGTAGAAGCTTATGATAGTGATCATGAAACTTCAGATCAAGTCACTCCCAAACCTCGTAGGGTGACAAGGATACGTACTACTTCAGAGTGGTACAGTAATCCTGTCTTGGAAGTCATGTTGCTAGACAACAATGAACCTACGAGCTATGGAGAAGCGATGGTGGGCCTGGATTCCGATAAATGGCTCAAGGCCATAAAACCCGAGAGAGGATCCATGTATGAAAACAAAGTGTAGACTTTGGAAGAACTACTTGATGGTCATAAGGCTGTTAGGTACATATGGATTTTGAAAGGAAGACAGACAATGATGGTAAGTGTCACCATTGAGAAAGGTCGACTTGTCGTTGAGATGTTTTTCGACAAGTTCAAGGAGTTGACTACGATGAGACTTTCTCACTCGTAGCGATGCTAAGAGTATGTTGGAATTATATTAGCAATTACTGCATTATTTATGAAATCTTGCAGATAGGATGTCAAAACATTGTTTCCTCGACGATTCTTGAGGAAAGGTTGTATGTGATACAACCGGAAGGTTTTGTCTATCCTGAAATATGCTAATAAGTATGCAAAGCTCCAGCAATCCTTCTGAGGACTGGAGTGAGCATCTCGGAGTTGGAATGTATGCTTTGATGATGATCAAAGATTTAGGGTGTATACAAAGTTTATGAGAAACTTGTATTTCCAAAGAAGTGAGTGGGAGCACTATAGAATTTCTGATGAGTATATGTTGTTGACATATTAATGATCAGAAATGACGTAGAATTTCTGGAAAGCATATAGGGTTATTTGGAAAGTGTTTTCAATGGAAAACCTGGATTAAGCTACTTGAACATTGAGCATCAAGATCTATAAGGATAGATCAAAACGCTTAATGGTACTTTCAAATGAGCACATGCCTTGACGTGATCTTGAAGGTGTTCAAGATGGATCAGTCAAAAAAGGAGTTCTTGCCTGAGTTGTAAGGTACGAAGTTAAGGGCATCCATACCTGAGCCCTTGGCGCCTCCCTCCCTCCCGTGACACCTCCTCCTCTCCCGTAGGTGCTTGGCGAAGCCCTGCAGGATTGCCACGCTCCTCCATCACCACCACGCCGTTGTGCTGCTGCTGGATGGAGTCTTCCTCAACCTCTCCCTCTCTCCTTGCTGGATCAAGGCGTGGGAGACATCGTCGAGCTGTACGTGTGTTGAACGCGGAGGTGCCGTCCGTTCGGCACTAGGATCATCGGTGATCTGAATCACGACGAGTACGACTCCATCAACCCCGTTCACTTGAACGCTTCCACTTAGCGATCTACAAGGGTATGTAGATGCACTCTCCTTCCCCTCGTTGCTAGTCTCTCCATAGATAGATCTTGGTGACACGTAGGAAAATTTTGAATTTCTGCTACGTTCCCCAACAGTGGCATCATGAGCTAGGTCTATTGCGTAGATTCTTTGCACGAGTAGAACACAAAGTAGTTGTGGGCGTCGATATTGTTCAATATGCTTGCCGTTACTAGTCTTATCTTGATTCGGCGGCATCGTGGGATGAAGCGGCCCGGACCAACCTTACACGTACGCTTACGTGAGACCGGTTCCACCGACAAACATGCACTAGTTGCATAAGGTGGCTGGCGGGTGTCTGTCTCTCCCACTTTAGTCGGATCGGATTCGATGAAAAGGGTCCTTATGAAGGGTAAATAGCAATTGGCATATCACGTTGTGGTTCATGCGTAGGTAAGAAACGTTCTTGCTAGAAACCCATAGCAGCCACGTAAAACATGCAACAACAATTAAAGGACGTCTAACTTGTTTTTGCAGGGTATGCTATGTGATGTGATATGGCCAAAGGATGTGATGAATGATATATGTGATGTATGAGATTGATCATGTTCTTGTCATAGGATTCACGACTTGCATGTCGATGAGTATGACAACCGGCAGGAGCCATAGGAGTTGTCTTTATTTTTTTGTATGACCTGCGTGTCATTGAAGAACGCCATGTAAACTACTTTACTTTATTGCTAAACGCGTTAGTCATAGAAGTAGAAGTAGTCGTTGGCGTGACAACTTCATGAAGACACGATGATGGAGATCATGATGATGGAGATCATGGTGTCGTGCCGGTGACGATGATGATCATGGAGCCCCGAAGATGAAGATCAAAAGGAGCAAAATGATATTGGCCATATCATGTCACTATTTGATTGCATGTGATATTTATCATGTTTATGCATCTTGTTTGCTTAGGACGACGGTAGTAAATAAGATGATCCCTTACAAAATTTCAAGAAGTGTTCTCCCCTAACTGTGCACCGTTGCTACAGTTCGTCGCTTCTAAGCACCACGTGATGATCGGGTGTGATGGATTCTTACGTTCACATACAACGGGTGTAAGACAGTTTTACACAGCGAAAACACTTAGGGTTAACTTGACGAGCCTAGCATGTGCAGACATGGCCTCGGAACACGGAGACCGAAAGGTCGAGCATGAGTCGTATGGTAGATACGATCAACATTAAGATGTTCACCGATGATGACTAGTCCGTCTCACGTGATGATCGGACACGGCCTAGTTGACTCGGATCATGTGATCACTTAGATGACCAGAGGGATGTCTATCTAAGTGGGAGTTCATAAGATGAACTTAATTATCCTGAACATAGTCAAAAGACCTTTTGCAAATTATGTCGTAAGCTCGCGCTTTAGTTCCACTGTTTAGATATGTTCCTAGAGAAAATATAGTTGAAAGTTGATAGTAGCGATTATGCGATCAGTAGAAAGCTTATGTCCTTAATGCACCGCTCAGTGTGCTGAACCCCAACGTCGTTTGTCGATGTTGCGAACATCGGACATACACGTTTTGATAACTACGTGATAGTTCAATTAAATGGTTTAAGTAGAGGCACCAAAGATGTTTTCGAAACGTCGCCGAACATATGAGATGTTTCGAGGGCTGAAATTGGGATTTCAGGCTCGTGCCCACGTCAAGAGGTATAAGACCTCCGACGATTTTCTTAGCCTACAAACTAAGGGAGAAAAGCTCAATCGTTGAGCTTGTGCTCAGATTGTCTGAGCACAACAATCACTTGAATCGAGTGGGAGTTGATCCTCCAGATGAGATAGTGATGTTTCCCCAAAGTCATTGCCACCAAGCTGCTAGAGCTTCGTGATTAACTATAACATATCAGGGATAGATATGATGATCCTTGAAATATTCATGATGTTTGACACCGCAAAAGTAGAAATCAAGAAGGAGCATCAATTGTTGATGGTTGGTGAAACCACTAGTTTCAAGAAGGGCAAGGGAAGAAAGGGATACTTCATGAAACGGCAATTCAGCTGCTGCTCTAGTGAAGAAACCCAAGGTTGAACCCAAACCCGAGACTAAGTGCTTCTGTAATAAGGGGAACAACCACTGGAGCAGCATTACCCTAGATACTTGGTAGATGAGAAGGCTGGCAAGGTCGATAGAAGTATATTGGATATACATTATGTTAATGTGTACTTTACTAGTACTCCTAGTAGCACCAGGGTATTGGATACCGATTCGGTTGCTAAGTGTTAGTAACTCGAAATAAAAGCTACAGAATAAACGGAGACTAGCTAAAGGTGAGCTGACGATATATGTTGGAAGTGTTTCCAAGGTTGATATGATCAAGCATCGCACGCTCCCTCTACCACCGAGATTGGTGTTTGCGTTGAGCATAGACATGATTGGATTATGTCTATCGCAATACGGTTATTCATTTAAGGAGAATAATGGTTACTCTATTTTTGAATAATACCTTCAATGGTCTTGCACCTAAAGGAATGGTTTATTGAATCTCGGTCGTAGTGATACACATTTTCATGCCAAAAGATATAAGATAGTAATGATAGTACCACTTACTTGTGGCACTGCCATGTAAGTCATAATGGTATAAAACGCATGAAGAAGCTCCATGTTGATGGATCTTTGGACTCACTCGTTTTTGAAAAGTTTGAGACATGCGAACCATGTCTATTGGTGTATATGCATGAAGAAACTCCATGCAAATGGATCGTTCGGACTCACTTGACTTTGAATCACTTGAGATATGCAAATCATACCACATGGGCAAGATGACTGAAAAGCCTCATTTTCAGTAAGATGGAACAAGATAGCAACTTGTTGGAAGTAACACATTTTGATGTGTGCAGTCGAATGAGTGCTGAGGCATGCAGTGAATATCATTATGTTCTTACTTCACAGATGATTCGAGTAAATGTTGAGTATATTTACTTGATGAAACACAAGTCTGAATTATTGAATGGTTCAAGTAATTTCAGAGTGAAGTAGCAGATCATTGTGACAAGAGGATAAAATGTCTATGATATGATCATAGAGATGAATATCTGAGTTACGAGTTTTGGCACACAATTAAGACATTGTGGAAATTGTTTCGCAATTAATACCGCCTGGAACACCATAATGTGATGGTGTGTCCGAACATCATAGTTGCACCCTATTGGATATGGTGCGTACCATGATGTCTCTTATCGAATTACCACTATCATTCATGGGTTAGGCATTAGAGACAACCACATTCACTTTAAATAGGGCACCACGTAATTCTGATAAGATGACACCGTATGAATTATGGTTTAGAGAAACCTAAGTTGTCGTTTCTTAAAAGTTTGGGGCTGCGACGCTTATACGAAAAAGTTTCAGGTTGATAAGCTCGAACCCAAAGCGGATAAAATGCATCTTCATAGGAAACCCAAAACAGTTGGGTATACCTCCTAATTCAGATCCGAAAGCAATATGGATTGTTTCTAGAATTGGGTCCTTTCTCGAGGAAAAGTTTCTCTCGAAAGAATTGAGTGGGAGGATGGTGGAGACTTGATGAGGTTATTGAACCGTCTCTTCAACTAGTGTGTGACAGGGCACAGGGAGTTGTTCCTGTGGCACCTACACCAATTGAAGTGGAAGCTTATGATATTGATCATGAAACTTCAGATCAAGTCACTCCCAAACCTCGTAGGATGACAAGGATGCGTACTACTTCAGAGTGGTACATAATCCTGTCTTGAAGGTCATGTTGCTAGACAACAATGAACCTACGAGCTATGGAGAAGCGATGGTGGGCCCGGATTCCGATAAATGGCTTGAGGCCATAAAATCCGAGAGAGGATCCATGTATGAAAACAAAGTGTAGACTTTGGCAGAACGGCTCGATGGTCGTAAGGCTAATGAGTACAGATGGATTTCAAAAGGAAGACGGACAATGATGGTAAATGTCACCATTAAGAAAGCTCGACTTGTCGTTAAGATGTTTTCCGACAAGTTCAAGGAGTTGACTACGATGAGATTTTCTCACTCGTAGCGATGCTAAGAGTCTGTTGGAATTATATTAGCGATTCCTGCATTATTTATGAAATCTTGCAGATAGGATGTCAAAACATTGTTTCCTCGACGATTTTAATGAGGAAAGGTTGTATGTGATACAACCGGAAGGTTTTGTCAATCCCGAAAGATGCTAATAAGTATGCAAAGCTCCAGCAATCCTTCTAAGGACTGGAGTGAGCATCTCGGAGTTGGAATGTATGCTTTGATGATGATAAAAAATTTTGGGTTTGTACAAAGTTTATGAGAAACTTGTATTTCCAAAGAAGTGAGTGGGAGCACTATAGAATTTCTGATGAGTATATGTTGTTGACATATTGTTGATCAGAAATGACGTAGAATTTCTGGAAAGCATATAGGGTTATTTTGAAAGTGTTTTTCAATGGAAAGCCTGGATTAAGCTACTTGAACATTGAGCATCAAGATCTATAAGGATAGATCAAAATGCTTAATAATACTTTCAAATGAGCACATACCTTGACATGATCTTGAAGGTGTTCAAGATGGACCAGTCAAAGGAGTTCTTGCCTGAGTTGTAAGGTACGAAGTTAAGACTTAAAGCTCGACCACGGCAGAATAGAGAGAAAGGACGAAGGTCGTCCCCTATGCTTAAGACGTAGGCTCTTCAGTATGCTATGCTGTGTACCGCACCTGAAGTGTGCCTTGCCATGAGTCAGTCAAGGGGTACAAGAGTGATCCAAGAATGGCTCACAGGACAGCGGTCAAAGTTATCCTTAGTAACTAGTGGACTAAGGAATTTTCTCAATTATGGAGGTGGTAAAAGAGTTCGTCGTAAAGGTTACGACGATGCAAGCTTGACACCTATCCGGATAGCTCTGAGTAGAGAGACCGGATACATATAATGGAGCAATAATTTAGAATAGCTCCAAGTAGAACAGTTGTTTGGAATAGCTCCAAATAGAGCGTGGTAGCTGCATCTAGGAGATGACATAGAGATTTGTAAAGCACACACGGATCTGAAAGGTTCAGACCCGTTGACTAAAACCTCTCTCACAAGCAACATGATCAAACATAAAACTCATTGAGTGTTAATCACATAGTGATGTGAACTAGACTACTGACTCTAGTAAACTCTTGGGTATTAGTCACATGGCGATGTGACCTGTGAGTGTTAACCACATGGCGATGTGAACTAGATTATTGACTCTAGTGCAAGTGGGAGACTGTTGGAAATATGCCCTAGAGGCAATAATAAAAGTATTATTATTATATTTCCTTGTTCATGATAATTGTCTTTTATTCATGCTATAACTGTATTATCCGGAAATCGTAATACACGTGTGAATACATAGACCACAATATGTCCCTAGTGAGCCTCTAGTTGACTAGCTCGTTGTGATCAACAGATAGTCATGGTTTCCTGGCTATGGACATTGGATGTCGTTGATAACGGGATCACATCATTAGGAGAATGATGTGATGGACAAGACCCAATCCTAAGACTAGCACAAAAGATCGTGTAGTTCATTTGCTAGAGCTTTGCCAATGTCAAGTATCTCTTCCTTCGACCATGAGAGCGTGTAACTCCTGTATACCGTAGGAGTGCTTTGGGTGTATCAAACGTCACAACGTAACTGGGTGACTATAAAGGTGCACTACAGGTATCTCCGAAAGTATCTATTGTTTTATGCGGATCGAGACTGGGATTTGTCACTCCGTGTAAACGGAGAGGTATCTCTGGGCCCACTCGGTAGGACATCATCATATGCGCAATGTGACCAAGGAGTTGATCACGGGATGATGTGTTACGGAACGAGTAAAGTGACTTGCCGGTAACGAGATTGAACAAGGTATTGGATACCGACGATCGAATCTCGGGCAAGTAACATACCGATAGACAAAGGGAATTGAATACGGGATTGATTAAGTCCTTGACATCGTGGTTCATTCGATGAGATCATCGTGGAACATGTGGGAGCCATCATGGGTATCCAGATCCCGCTGTTGGTTATTGACCGGAGAACGTCTCGGTCATGTCTACATGTCTCCCGAACCCGTAGGGTCTACACACTTAAGGTTCGATGACGCTAGGGTTATAAAGGAAGTTTGTATGTGGTTACCGAATGTTGTTCGGAGTCCCGGATGAGATCCCGGACGTCACGAGGAGTTCCGGAATGGTCTGGAGGTAAAGATTTATATATGGGAAGTCCTATTTTGGCCACCGGAAAATGTTCGGGATTTTTCGGTATTGTACCGGGAAGGTTCTAGAAGGTTCCGGAGTGGGGCCCACCTGCATGGGGGGACCCACATGGACGTGGGTAGTGGGGGCAAGGCCCCACACCCCTGGTCAAGGCGCACCAAGATCCCCCCTTAGAAGGAATAAGATCATATCCCGAAGGGATAAGATCAAGATCCCTAAAAAGGGGGGATAACAATCGGTGAGGAAGGAAATAATGAGATTTCTTTCCTCCCACCTTGGCCAACGCCCCAATGGACTTGGAGGGAAAGAAACCAGCCCCTCCACCCCTATATATAGTGGGGAGGCGCATGGGAGCGACACACGAAGTTCTGGCACAGCCCTACCTCTCTTCCTACTCCTCCTCTCCCATGGTGCTTGGCGAAGCCCTGCTGGATTGCCACGCTCCTCCACCACCACCACGCCGTTGTGCTGCTGTTGGATGGAGTCTTCCTCAACCTCTCCCTCTCTCCTTGCTGGATCAAGGCGTGGGAGACGTCACCGGGCTGTACGTGTGTTGAACGCGGAGGTGCCGTCCGTTCGGCACTAGGATCATCGGTGATTTGAATCACGACGAGTACGACTCCATCAACCCCATTCACTTGAACGCTTCCGCTTAGCGATCTACAAGGGTATGTAGATGCACTCTCTTTCTACTCGTTGCTGGTCTCTCCATAGATAGATCTTGGTGACACGTAGGAAAATTTTGAATTTCTGCTACGTTCCCCAACATAACCTTCTCGGCTACATGGCTGGAGGAAAGGACTGGGTTCTTGATAGTGGATGTACCAATCATATGACCGGAGACAAGGATATGTTTCGTGAGCTTGCTGAAAACGACGACCCTCGAAAGTATGTCACTAAGGTGGTTGGCCTCTGTAAGGTGGCCATCTCACATGACAGTTCCATACAAAATGTTATGCTCATTGAATCTCTTGGCTATAATTTACTTTCTGTATCTAGACTAGCCTATATCAGTTTCAGTGTCCTATTTACTAAAGTAGATTGCAAAGTTTTTTGAAGAGATAATCATAATATGGTCTTTACCGGCATATGTAGAGGTGATCTGTACATTGTTGATTTCACTAAAGAGGCTCAATGTAGAACTTGCTTAATTGCTAAATCTTCTAAAGGCTAGTTGTGGCATAGACGATTAAGTCATGTGGGCATGCGAAATCTTGACAAGCTTATTAAAGGTGATCATATCCTTGGTGTTAAAGATGTTATATTTGACAAGGATAGACTTTGTAGTGCTTGCCAAGCAGGAAAACAAGTTGGAGGAAGTCATCTCGTGAAGAACATCATGACCATGAGAAGACCACTTGAGCTACTTCACATGGATCTTTTCAGTCCCAACGCCTACAAGAGTCTCGGTGGTAACTCATTCGGATTGGTCATTGTTGATGATTTTTCAAGATTTACATGGGTGTTCTTTCTTGATGATAAATCACAGGTCCAAAAGGTCTTCAAGAACTTCACTAGGAAGGCCCAAAATCAATTTGAAGTGAAGATCAAGAAGGTCCACAGCGACAACAGAACGGGGTTCAAGAACGCCAATGTGGACACCTTTCTTGACGAAGAAGGGATTTCACATGAGTCCTCGGCTATGTACATGCCTCAACAAAATGGAGTTCTTGAGAGGAAGAAACGGTCGCTCATTGAAATGGCGAGAATGATGCTTGATGAGTACAAGACGCCAAAATAATTTTGGGCGGAAGCGGTTGAGATAGCTTGCCATGCAACAAATCGTCCATATCTTCACAAGCTACTCGGCAAGACAGCATACGAGCTTCTCACCGGTAACAAACCCCCAAGTTGGATACTTTCGGGTATTCAGCTCAAAGTGCTACATTCCTGATAAGCATCATCATTCGAAATTTTCTCGTAAATCTCATGAAGGTTTCCTACTCGGTTATGGCTCAAACTCTCACACATACAGTGTCTACAAAAATTTCACCCGAAAGGTTGAAGAGACGGTAGATGTGAAGTTTGATGAATCTAGTGGCTCGCAAGTAGAGCAATTGCCAATTGATGTAGGTGACAAAGATCCTTTGGAAGGAATACAAGACTTGTCTATTGGCAAGATTCGCCCAACGGAGGTGAAGGAGAGTACCTCGTCTTTCCAAGTGGAATCCTCAACTTCACACCAAGGTGAACCACAAGTTGACTTGGAGGCATCCACAAGTGGAACACATCAAGACGATGGAAACGAGGATGTACAACACAGACAAACCTCGTCGACCTCCTTCTCCACCTCCATGTTAAAACAACAACACCAATGACAACGAAGAAAGAAAAGAAGAAGAACAAGACAATGAAGAGTATGTTCCACCTCGACCCAAACAAAAGCTCTCACGAGTTCGAGCAAGAGTCTCAAGAGATCATCCCGTCGAACAAATCTTTGATGATATTCAAACCGGGAGAATTACTCACTCTAAAACTCGTTTGGCTAACTTTTGTGAACATTACTTATTCATTTCTAGTATTGAACCTATGAAGGTTGAAGATGCTCTTGATGTTCTGGATTGGGTGAACGCCATGCATGAAGATCTACACAATTTTGAGAGGAACCACGTGTGAACGTTGGTTGAAAAGCCCGATGAGAAGCACAATGTCATTGGAACCAAATGGGTGTTTCGGAATAAGCAAGATGAAGCTAGACAAGTTGTACGCAACAAGGCTGGTCTCGTCGCTCAAGGCTACACTCAATTCAAAGGTATGGACTATGGTGAGAAATATGCCCCATTGCTAGACTTGAATCCATTCGCATCTTACTTGCTTATGCCAATCATCATGATATCACTCTATATCAAATGCACATTAAAAGTGCATTTCTTAATGGTGAAATTGAGACGGAAGTTTATGTTAAACAACCTCCCAGCTTTGTTAATCCCAAGAAACCCGATCATGTTTACAAACTTCACAAAGCTCTTTATGGTCTTAAACAAGCTCCTAGAGCATGGTATAAATGCTTGACTAAGTTCCTTATTGAAAAAGGCTTTGAGATTGGAAAAATTGATTCTACACTTTTTACTAAAAGGGTTAATGGTGAATTATTTGTGTGCCAAATTTATGTGGGTGATATCATATTTGGTTTAACTAATCCTCAGTTTAGTGAAAAGTTTGGAAGTCTAATGTCGGAGAAGTTTGAGATGTCTATGATGAGTGAACTCAAGTTCTTTCTTGATTTGCAAATCAAGCAAACTAAGGAGGGTACCTTTGTTTCTCAAACAAAGTATACCAAGGACTTATTCAAGAAGTTCAACATGCAAGAATGCAAAGGTATGAATACACCCATGCCTACTAGTGGAGATCTTGAATTGACAAAGGATGGCGAACCTGTTGACCAAAAGGTCTACCGCTCTATGATTGGTTCATTGTTATATCTATGCGCCTCCCGTCCCGATATTATGCTAAGTGTGTGCATGTGTGCACGATATCAAGCGGCCCAAAGAATGTCATCTTAAGGCTGTGAAAGGATAGTGAGATACTTAATTCACACACCAAAATTTGGCATTTTGTATCCTAAGAGGTCTTCTCTTGGTCTTGTTGGCTACTCTGATTCGGACCATGCGTGTGACAAGGTTGATAGAAAGTCCATTTCGGGTACATGTCAATTTCTTGGTAGATCTCTTGTGTCTTGGTCCTCCAAGAAACAAAACTAGGTATACTTATCCACCGCCGAAGCGGAATACATTGCCGTAGGTTCATATTGTGCTCAATTACTTTGGATGACCCAAACTCTTAAATATTATGGGATATATGTGAAACATGTTCCATTGCTTTGTGACAATGAAAGTGCTATTAAGATTGCTCATAATCCCGTGCAACATTCTCAAACTAAGCATATTGAAGTTTGTCATCACTTCATTCGAGATCATGTTGCTAAAGGAGATATCGATCTTAAACATGTTCGTACCAATAAGCAAATGGCGGATATATCCACCAAACTGCTTGATGAGAAAGTATTTTGCCATTTAAGAGGTGAATTGAACATCATTGATGCCTCAAACTTGGAGTAGAAACTCCATTTGGATGCATGCAAGGCATGAGCCTTCATATGACTAATCCTTGATATCTCTCTTATGACAATGATCATATGTCTTGGATATACTTGTACTCTTGCATGCTATCTAACCCTTGTAGGTACTTGGATAAGCCCAACTCTATGATATTGCAACTTATTCACATTCTGAGCAATCTCTACATCACCAAGTCTCTACAATATGGTGGTTGAAGACAAGGAAACATGAATCCTTTCAATATATCCTTTGACAATTTATCTATGTCAAATTTCATTTGGAATCAAACTTCATGATTGTCATTTTGGATACACGAGTGCTCTTCCTTGCGAAGTTAAACCATGTAGGAAGATGAACTCAAACTACAAGGAGTGCTCCCAACTCTTGATGAACTACATCAACCTTGAGCATCCTACACAAGTTCAACTACATGATCAAGATCAACACCACCACCAAGGTATGCCCTTCCATCTTAGAGAAGCTTTACCCCAAGACATGGGTCAAAGCAGCTCAACAAGATGTGAATACATCAAAATGCTTAAACGAAAAATGGCAAACCCCATTTTGAGCTTAAACGATAAGTATGACCTATGCTCAAGTGTCTTCACTTGACTCCTAAGTCAATATACTCTAACATAGGTGACTTTGTCGCCGACCAATTCTAGACGAAGTTCTCTAGTGTTTCTCTGTGTTCTTGCATTTATCTCTTGCATGCTTATTCCCCTTTCAAAAAAAACTTCACCTAGATTTCTTTTCTTTTCTCTGTTATTTTCTGCATTCCTTGCATTTAATTGTTTGCAAATCCTTCAATTAATTCCCTGAAAATCTTTGTGAGATCCTTTCAATTGAGATCCTATTTGCCTAGTGAGCTGAGATGATTTTTTTTCTCTGTGTTGAACTCGGCTTCACCAATCTTTTCTTATCGGCTAGACCAAAAATAACCCGGTGTCACCGAAGAAAAATATTCAGTGTTACCGATTTCACTACTGAGGAAACATTTTTCCATTTGCATCCTGCATATCTGATCTAGCTCCACTTGATGATTCTTATCCTCTACCCACATCACAACCTACATGCTGCTTTGTCATGTGACTCAAGGACCAAACCTATTTGACTCATGCTCCAGAACATCTCTTCTTGGATATTGATGTCAAGGGGGGGGGGAGGTCACATCAAAGCTTAATCACATCAAAGGCAGAGAGAGACCCTATGGGAGAGAAAGACTTCTTAATCTTCCCAGATGCTTGGTATACAAGGAGGAGAGAAGTCACATGTCTTTAATAGGGGAAAGACATGTGAGTAGAAGATGTTTCTTTGTGTCTTTTGCTCTGTTTTTCATTTGCTCTGATTTTCTATTACCCTATCTTCTCCCATTATCCAATATCAGATTAGTGGGAGAAAGACATCTAAGGGAAGAAAATCTCTGAAAATCATTGCATATCTTTATCCCTTGGGGACATATCAATATCCAAATAGAGTACTAAGTACTCACTCACTACATGTCATCCCAGTCTTGGTACTCTTCTGGTTTCCTATTCTTGCTCTGTTTAGTAGATGTTCCTGTGTTATCTAACCCTGTTTTCTCAGGTTCATCTCTTCCAAAGTCAGCTCAAGACCACAAGGTAAGTTATGCATCACACTCATGTGCATCAGGATCTCTTGCTGATGTATATATTTTTTGCAAGAAAAACTCATGAACATGAAGGTACATTTTCTGCATTTCACATCAGTTGCTCTGATGCATATAGCCAAGATACATGTAACTCATTGCTTTCTCTAACATGTTTATGCATTCACACACTTCTATAATCTATCTTCACATGATTGCATACATGTAGGGGGAGCCAATACATGTTGCATGTTCTTCCAAAGATTTACTTGTTACACTTCATATCTTTATCTAAAACTTTGATGTATGTTGCCATCAATTACCAAAAAGGGAAAGATTGAAATCACAAGTGCTCCCTGGGTGATTTTAATAATTAATGTCAACATATCTCTTGTTGGACTAATACTTCTATCTAGTATGTTTCAGGTGAGTTCAACAGTGGAGTGGCAGGACAAGAGGATGTGGAACCCCTTCAAAATGCTAAGGACACATATTGGCAAAAGCTCAAGACTCTTCACTTCCATTTTAGTGATCCAAGATCACATTGAGTCCATAGGAAAAGCCAATACTATTAAAAGGGGATGAGGTGTTGCTTAATGGCTTGCTTGCTCAAAGTGCTTAGTGATATGCTCCAAAGCACTCAACCACTTTATCATTTCTACATATGTCCTAAACCTAAAGTCAAACTCGGCCCCACCAATTTGATCCATCTAGGCCATCGAGTTCTCTTGACATAGCCACTGCTAGAAACCTTAATCAGTTCGGTCTCAGTGATGGGATCTCGGTCTCACCGAGATGGCCCTACAAACTCTCTGTTACCTACTGCAGTTATTTCGCTCTCACCGAGATATGCAGTTGGTCCCACCGAGTTTGCTTAACCAAGTCTCTATTTGCGTATTGCTGAAATCGGTCTCACCGAGTTCATGCAATCGTTCTCACCGAGATGAGTTTTTGCCCTAACCCTAGCACATCGGTCCCACCGAGTTGACCTTGTCGGTCCCACCGAAAACTCTAACGTTCACATTTTGAACCATATCGGTGTGACCGAGTTTCACTATTCGGTCCCACCGAGTTTGGGAAATTGTGTGTAACAACTAGATTTTGTGTGAAGGCTATATATACCCGTCCACCCGCTTCTCCATTTGTGAGAGAGCCATCAGAACGTGCCTACACTTCCACTACTCATTTTCTGAGAGATAACCACCTACTCATGTGTTGAGACCAAGACATTCCAATCCAACCACAAGAATCTTGATCTCTAGCCTTCCCCAAGTTGCTTTCCACTCAAATCATCTTTCCACCATATCCAAATCTGCGAGAGAGAGTTGAGTGATGGGGAGACTATCATTTGAAGCACAAGAGCAAGGAGTTCATCATCATCACACCATCCATTACCTTTTGGAGAGTGGTGTCTCCTAGATTGGTTAGGTGTCACTTGGGAGCCTCCGTCAAGATTGTGGAGTTGAACCAAGGAGTTTGTAAGGGCAAGGAGATCGCCTACTTCATGAAGATCTACCCAAGTGAGGCAAGTCCTTCGTGGGCAATGGCCATGGTGGGATAGACAAGGTTGCTTCTTCGTGGACCCTTCGTGGGTGGAGCCCTCCGTGGACTCGCGCAACCGTTACCCTTCGTGGGTTGAAGTCTCCACCAACGTGGATGTATGATAGCACCACCTATCGGAACCACGCCAAAAATCTCCGTGTCTCCAATTGCGTTTGCACACTCCAATCCCATCCCTTCACTTTCTTGCAATTTGCATGCTTTAATTTCCGCTGCTCATATACTCTTGCCATGCTTGCTTGAAATGGATTGTGAATGCTTGAAATTGTGCTAATCTCCAATCTTAATTTGAAAAACTTAAAAACTGCTACCTTTACTTGTTGAGGGTCTAATCACCCCCCTCTAGACACCTCTTCTCAATCCTTTCAAGTTCCAAGCAGAGCGTCGTGGCGGGATCTACATGTGAAGCGGAGTACATAGCTGCTTCAGAAGCAGCAAATGAAGGAGTCTGGATGAAGGAGTTCATATCCGATCTAGGTGTAATACCTGGTGCATCGTGTCCAATGAGAATCTTTTGTGACAATACTGGAGCAATTGCCTTAGCGAAGGAATCCGGATTTCACAAAAATACCAAACACATCAAGAGGACGCTTCAATTCCATCCGAGATCTAGTCAAGGAGGGAGACATAGAGATTTGTAAAATACATATAAATCTGAATGTGGCAGACATGTTGACTAAGCCTCTTCCACGAGCAAAAGACGATCAACACCAAGACTCCATGGGTGTTAGAATCATTACAATGTAATCTAGATTATTGACTCTAGTGCAAGTGGGAGACTGAAGGAAATATGCCCTAGAGGCAATAATAAAGTTGTTATTTTATATTTCCTTATTCATGATAAATTTTTATTATTTGTGCTAAAATTGTATTAACCGGAAAATTGATACAAGTGTGAATACATAGACAAAACACCGTGTCCCTAGTATGCCTCTAGTTGACTAGCTCGTTGATCAAAGATAGTTAAGTTTCCTAGCCATAGACATGTGTTGTCATTTGATGAGCGGGATAACATCATTAGGAGAATGATGTGATGGACAAGACCCATCTGTTAGCTTAGCATAATGATAATTTAGTTTTATTGCTACTGCTTTCTTCATGTCAAATACATATTCCTTTGACTATGAGATTATGAAACTCCCGGATATCGGAGGAATGCCTTATGTGCTATCAAACGTCACAACGTAACTGGGTGATTATAAAGATGCTCTATAGGTATCTTCGAAGGTGTTTGTTGGGTTGGCATAGATCGAGATTAGGATTTGTCACTTCGAGTATCGGAGAGGTATCTCTGGGCCCTCTCGGTAATGCACATCATAGAAGCCTTGCAAGCAGTGTGACTAATGAGTTAGTTGTGGTATTATGCGTTGCAAAACGAGTAAAGAGACTTGCCAGTAACAAGATTGAACTAGGTATGAAGATACCGACAATCGAATTTCGGGCAAGTAACATACCGATGACAAAGGAATAACGTATGTTGTCATAGCAGTTCGACCGATAAAGATCTTCATAGAATATGTGGGAGCCAATATGAGCATCCAGGTTCCGCTATTGGTTATTGACCGGAGAGGTGTCTCGGTCATGTCTACATATATCTCGAACCCGTAGGGTCCACACGCTTAACGATTGATGATAATTTGTATTATATGAGTTATGTGATTTGGTGACTGAATGTTGTTCGGAGTCTCGGATGAGATCACGGACATGACGAGGAGTCTCGAAATGGTCGAGAGGTAAAGATTGATATATTGGATGATAGTATTCGGACACTGGAAGTGTTCTGAAATGTATTGTGTATATATGGGAGTAGTGGGGGGGGGGGTGTTAC
>NC_057807.1:119202839-119206416 GCF_018294505.1 Triticum aestivum | reverse complement strand
TATTCGGACACTGGAAGTGTTCTGAAATGTATTGTGTATATATGGGAGTAGTGGGGGGGGGGGGGTGTTACCGGAACCCCCCGGGGGAAGATATGGGCCATATGGACCTCAGAAGGGAGCACACCAGCCCACAGAGGGGTGGCACGCCCCCCAAACCAGGAGGCCGAATTGGAGTAGGAGGAGGGGGTGGCGCCCCCCCTCTTTCCCTCCTTCCCCCTCTCTTCCCCTCTTTCCCCTTCCGGTAAAAGGAAAGGGGGGGGGAATCCAACTAGGAGCCAAAGTAGGATTCCTCCTACTTGGGGCATGCCTAGGGCTGCCTCCCTCTACCTCCCTCCTTTATATACATGGGGAGGGGGCACCTAGAACACACATCGACTATTCCTAGCCGTGTGCGGCGCCCCCTTCCATAGTTTACACCTCCGGTCATATTCTCGCAGTGCTTAGGTGAAGCCCTGCGCAGATCACTTCATCATCACCGTCACCATGCCGTCGTGCTGACGGAACTCATCTACTTCCTCGACACTCTGCTGGATCAAGAGCTCGAGGGACGTCATCGCACTGAACATGTGCATATCTCGAAGGTGCTATATGTTCAGTACTTGATAGGTCGGAACGAGAATAAGTTCAACTACATCAAGCGCGTTAGCAAACGCTTCTGCTTTTGGTCTACGAGGGTATGTGGACACACCCTCCCCCTCTCGTTGCTATGCATCTCCTAGATAGATCTTACGTGAGCGTAGAATTTTTTTGAAATTACATGCTACGTTTCCCAACAGAGATCTCTTTTATTCAAAAATAGATACCTGCAGCTGGGAGTCTTGCAAAAGAATCGGCTCTTGTTCATCTAAATCAAGATCAAGACACGTTGAACAATCCTGGCAGCAAAAAAACATACAGGTTAGAAACCCAAGAGTAAAGAAACTATAACGTTCTGATAGAGAAGCGATAGACTATGGAGAGAAGAACAAACCTCGAAAACAAACCCTGAAGATGCACCAAACCAAAAAGAGTAGAATCTGAGAAGAAGAAATCAAATCCAAGTGGGAGAAAAATGATCTAGCTGCTGCTTACTCTTGACTGTTCCTTCCAAATAGCCACCATCCGAATTCATTCAAGCGCACTTGATGAGAAAAGAATTTCGCCATTGCTCTCTTTATCATCTACTTGGTGCAAGAAGAAATATTAATAATTCTGGACGTGCAACAAATTTGTATAAGCAAACATGAGAGAGATTAATATTGATTTCGTTTGCAGCAATAAGAAAACAATTGCCAACTGACAAACTGTTTAATCTGCACACAACACAACATCTACCGATTTAATGAGTATAATATATATATATAATTCACCCCGCAATAAAATCTATATAATTCATTTGCAGCAATAAGAATTTGCAAGCATGTAGAAAATATATCTACAGAATAGTAGCTATTCTTTGGAGCCTATACCATGTAATGCACCATATCATAAACTACATTTAGGACCTTGAGCACTGGTTTGAAGCATATATTGTTAGCTTTTATACATAATTTTATCCTTCTCAACTATAAATCAGTAGAATCATCTGAATAGGAATAGCCCATGCATAGCTATGTTCTCTAAACATTACCTCATACACATTGTCAGCAGGTCCAACCATTTTCATCAAAATTTGGTACCACCTTGGTTAGAAAAAATAATCTGATGCATTTTTCTTTTTTAGCGGTGAACGGATCAAAAACCAGAGAAAATCACCGTACTTTATTAGTAGATATAGCACATATACCCATGCGTTGCAACGGGAGAATTTTTTTAAAGTGCACTCTTTTTTTTTGAAAATATTATGTGCAAGCACAACCCCCATGTATCGCTATGAAGAAAATGCTAGTTGCCCTGTCCACCAAAACACCGAACCCAAAACACCCAACTGCACGACACATCAACATCGGAATGGTGCCACCCAGTGTCAGGGAGGCATTGCAACGCGAGAAAGCATATCCTTGGACGCACGCATCTAAACAGATAAATATCAAGCCAAAAAATTATTGCAATGAACCAGCCAAATTACCCACGCATGCAAACAGAAGACAAGGACAATCTCCACTTATCAAAGAACAAAAAATTGTATGAAACTAACACATTAAATTTAGTCTCATACTATGGATAATTCATAATACAACAACAATAACTTATCAGGTCAACGATACAAAATATTTATAGTGAAGTGCAGAACCGATGAGTGATTGACCTTACAAATATGATAATTCTGGTAAGAAAATTGCTTGTCATTTCCATATGCAACAAAATGATCCTTGATAGAACACGTGGACATAATTCAAAAACTAACCGGGGATCAGATAAGCTTGTGGATTGACCCTTCTAAAATTTAGTATGAACATGAGTAAATTAATTATAATCATTTATGACTGGATTGGAAATGTGATCTCTTTTGTGGATCACACCTGCAAAATAATGATACAATGTACTTGGATCTAGGAAAAAACTTCTATGTATAATTTTAGAGAAGACTAATACCAAGCTAGGTCTGTCTAGCCATCCTGCTAAGCTCCATCTGAGATGCAATTTCTGGACCAACTCACTTCTATGCGATCAACAATGAGCGCAGGCAAGTCACTGTGACAACACATGAATGAGCACATGCATTAAACAAATTGATCAAACAGATGGAGCATAGTTCCATGAATAAACATGCATATTCATCAGATATATTATCTAATTTCAAAGCCTCAACTCTCTGCACATTCATGCCTAACAACTGATGCATCCATATAATTCAAACCACGAGTTAAGCATCACTATGTACATTGCCGATGAAGATCCTAATACAGTGTTGTGGATTCAGAAAATAACCATGCAAATACGATGCTACTATTTTCAAGTATATATACAGTACCAAATAGAGATTGATTCATCAGTGAACATGTGAGTCGTTGATTGCACTGTCATGAAAATAAGCTACTCATTGCCCATGTTTGTCCCCCCAGTTAGCTACAACAGACTGTGAGAGCAACTAACAATGCACATGTTCATCGAGTTAAAAACATAACCTACAAAATGAATCAGATGCTAACATTTCACTATTCTTCAATGCACTTAAGAGCAATGGAAAATGCCAAAAATTTATACCCCCAAGTTCAGACCAAAACATCACTCTTCCCAATAACAGACATTATACACATGATGATCCAATAGTGCATCATGTAGTCGATGCGCATAGATACATCTGCGGGGTGGGCTACACGTGCGAGTGATGTGAGGAAGTGGACAACGTGCGTTAGCGCCAATGTGCGCGAGAAATTAACTGACAATTGAAACTTTGATGAAACTAACAAAACCGAATTTTTTGAATCTGATGAAATTAAATCTAACAAAATTGAAACTGAAATATCTCGCGTTGGCTGGGATCTCGTTGGATGGGAAGTATGGAGGAACAAGTTGCTGCACCAGCAGAGAAGACCAGAGTTGGGGAGTTGCATCCGTGGGGCGTTGGTCGTGGATTGTCGAAGTGCTGGGTCTCCGGAGACTGGAAGGAGCAGGTCCGGGGGTGGGAGGAGTAGCCGCGGGCATCCAACATGCA
>NC_057807.1:119200282-119202509 GCF_018294505.1 Triticum aestivum | reverse complement strand
GATCAATGGTAATAGGAAGCCAGGGGACACAATGTTTACCCAGGTTCGGGCCCTCTTGATGGAGGTAAAACCCTACTCCTGCTTGATTATATTCGACGAGTATGAAGATTACAAGAGTTGATCTACCTCGTGATCGTAATGGCTAACCCTAGATGTCTAGCCTATGAAGATTCCGATGATGATGAAGAAGTTCCCCTCCACAGACTAACCCCTCCAGTTTATATACACACCAGAGGGGGTCTAGGGTTTGTACAAGGTCGGTTTATCAGGTAAGGAAACCTCCGAACTCTATTCTTGTCGTCCATGTATTGAGAAGTCCCATCCGGACACGGTAGACAATCTTCAACTTGATCCTGTAGGACCCATGCAACCCAGCCCATACTCCTAGGACGGACACTTGAGGACCCCCGAATCCAGGACTCCCTCAGTAGCCCCCGAACCTGCCTTCAGTGACGATGTAGTATGTGGGTGCAAGTCTTCGACTTTGCAAGGCGGGTTCCCCATTATACTCCGGATTGACGATAGTCCGACATTTGTTTCCATGCCCAGTCTTTATGATTCCTCCCTGCCGTCGCCTCGATTTCCACGCGTTAGAGTGAATGTGAATAGTCTGTTATCTCTGTATTTTAATATTCCTGACAGGCACATGCCACGCCTATAAAACAAGGCGTGATCTTCAAAACGCCACCCTGCATCGCACCAAAAGCAACAGAGCAAGCCAAGGAAATTTTTGGACCATGGCGAGTGCCCCTGGCTCCTCCTCGCGCCCTCATGGCCCTCAAGAAGGGGATTGGCAGAGTTGCTCCATATCCCACCTCTAGCTCAGTCGGCTCCAAACACAAGGATAACTCCCTCCCTTGGATCTAGTCTCCGTACGTGCGGGGTTAACTACTATAGGTGCTGATGCTTTGGCGGAGAATTTGCCCAATCCCAGCCAAGGGGAGAGGGTGTGCTTCACCTCATTCCTTTTGAAGGGCGTGGGATTCCCAATCCACCCTTTCCTTAGGGGCCTACTGGAACACTACGGGATCCAGCTGCACAACCTCACACCAGGTTCTATTTCACATATCTCCGGTTTCGTCGCCCTTTGTGAATAGTTTTTGGGTTGCGAGGCTCACTTCGAACTATGGAAAAAGTTCTTCTGCCTCGTCCCCCGCCATCAGGGTGGCGGGTCTATTTTTGAAGTGGGCGGTGCCGAAGTGTGGCGTATAGCTGGATCCGGCTACCCAATCGGTACTCCGAAGAAAAGATCCACTGAATGGTCTTCGGAATGGTTCTATATTGATGATGTACCCCTTACGGACCCTGTTCGGCGCAGAGCCGCAGACTGCTAGAATTTTCCAGCGCCCCCTTAAAGAAGCTATATAGCCGGCGTCCCAAGTCCCCTGCTCAGGAAGACAGTGCATAAGTGATGAGATTGGTAAATAAGGTCAAGGTACTGACCCATTTCGGACTCTCCATAGTGGAAGTTATGGCTATTGCGATACAGAGATGCATCCAACCACTTCAATCGAGGGTAACTTCCTTATGGAACTATAATGTGGAGGACGACGCATCCCGCTACAAGCGAAAGGGTCCGGATAGCCAAGTCACATTGGCAGCAGCACTGACCGACCTCTATAAAGGAGAAGAAGAAGAATTCCTTTGTTTAAATTGCCGAGAGGCCTTCTCCATGTACAATCCCATTGAATGAGTAAGTTTTCTAATCGCTCAATGCTTTTCTACTCATTGAGATGCATTAACCGAATACCCTGGTCGCTTTTTACATAGTCATGGAGGCAAATTGTCGAGAACATTAACTGCCCCGCCCCTCAACCAGAGGATTACGATCACAATGAGGACCCCAGATTCCATGAGGATCCGAACATATTTGTGGAGTTTGAAGATGGAGTATACTGTCAGGCGAGCCTTGATGGCTCGGAGGTGGCCATTGCGGCTGACTATCCCGACCTCTACCCTTTCGTGAAGGTAAGTATTCGGAAATTGTATTCTCAGGGGAGAGAAATACTTTGCGTTGGCTGGGATCTCGCTGGATGGGAAGTACGGAGGAACAAGTTGCTGCATCAGCATAGAAGACCGGAGTTGGGGAGTTGCATCCGTGGGGCGCCTACCGTGGATCGTCAAAGTGGTGGGTCTCCGGAGACTGGAAGGAGCAGGTCTGAGGGTGGGAGGAGTAGCCGCGGGCAGCCAGCATGCGGCAGATGAGATCAAGCAGCTAGGGGATTTG
>NC_057807.1:119194730-119200008 GCF_018294505.1 Triticum aestivum | reverse complement strand
TGGAGTAACAGGTCGCACGTACGGATAACAGTGATGGCCGTGGGTGTGGGGGCGCGCCGGCGGGGTAGGCGGTGGCAGCGCGCGACTATGGTAGGCAGTCCAGCGACACGCGGCGACAGGAGATGGGCTGGCGGTGCGTCGGCTGGGCAGGGCTGGGTAGGAGGTGGCGGAGCGCTGGAGTGGAGACGGGATTGGGAGGCAGAGTCATGCGGGCGGCTGCGTTATGTTCTTCTTCTTTTATCTCGCCCCCGTACCGGTTCGGGTTGATTTGTTACGGTGAGTGCAGGTTGAATAACGAAAAGAACAGGGACTTTTTCATAAAATGGGCGCGACGGTTAACCCGACAGAGTCAATGCATGCTTTATTAGTAGTTAAAAATAAAGACTGGCAAAAGACCCGTGCGTTGCAATGGGAAAAAATCATCTCATATCTCTTGCTGGGTCAGTTGGACAAACCGTGCGTGGCCGGTTCGCAGGTTTTGAGATCAAACCCTCTCATCGGCTATTTTATTTTTTGCCAGCTCTCCGAACTTAGGCCACGATGCACCGTTAGGTGGGCTTTCTCTGTTGGGCCAAAACGGGTGGCAAGTAACGAAACCAAATAGCGTACGTGAAATTAATTGAAGCGAGACCAAACGAAGCAGGACGAAACCAAGAATATCACCTCCCTTTAATAGTAGGTATATATAGATATAGATATACATATAGATATACATATAGATATAGATAAAGATTTAGCAAACTAATTTCATATAGTAAGGAGAGTAATAAGGGCATGTACAATGGTTGATAAGATAGTCTTATCTTAAGTCTTGCATGTAAATTAGAGATGCCAGAAAAACATGTCTACAATGGGTCATTTCTTAGCCTTATCTTCAATAATTAGTTGTTCCTAAAAACACGATGAGACAAATTTTGCTAAGAGATCATCTCTTGTCTTCTCTTAAATAAGAGAAGACAAGCCTTATCTTACGATTTCTCTCTCCTCCATCTCATCATTTATCCTATGTGGCACTGTTAAGATAGAACCATGGTACATGCCCTAACAGTAGAAAACTGCGCCAACGTCTGGAGGTAGTAGTAATTTATGTTTCCATCAATTGGTGAATCAACTTCCATGGTTAATGATGTTTGCGTTGATGAAATAAGATTGTGTCAGGCATCATGATACTGCTTCCATCGAAAAGAAAAAGAAATACTTCTTGCTTCCATGAATGGAAGCATATTTTTCTATTTTTTTTACTGTTGGTGCTACATCGGTTTCAGGGGAGCACATCCCCGAAACACCCCCAAAAGGCTGGATGCTACTATTGGGAATACTTTCAAGCATATCGTAGTTGAGTTGTACTGCCATCAAGCTGGAAAGGGACTGCCCAACATGGACAGAACATGAGTCGAACTTGCATATCCCTCTTTCCTCTTAGTTAGGAAAGAAAGCCGATATAAACAACTCCATAATAGGGGCCATTAATATGTGGTTCTTGATGCAAAGTTGAGGGCGACGGCGAAGAGCCTAAATAAATGGAGCGACCATTGGATAGATAATGTGAAGCTGCAGATTGGCATAGTGTCACGCCCAATATGCGATACTATCCTAAAGAGACACGAAGGTCCCACCAAGGATAGAACCGCATATTGAAACGCTTTTGCAAGGTGGATATCATTACATCAACATTACATAATAGATGGGGATACATACAAAAGGCATACAATGCCACACGAATACAACATCATCTTACATAAGAGCACCATCCGACTACGGATGAAACACAAACAGAAACTCGAACGACATCCACCCTGCTAGCCCAGGCTGCCGACCTGGAACCTATCCCCTGATCGAAGAAGTAGAAGAAGAACTCCAAAACAAGCAAACATCACTCTCGCGTCATGATCTTCGCAAAACCTGCACCTGCAACTGTTGTTGTAGTAATCTGTGAGCCACGAGGACTCAGCAATCCCATTACCATGGGTATCAAGACTAGCAAAGCTTAATGGGAAAGGAAGGGGTAAAGTGGTGAGGTTGCAACAGCGACTAAGCATATATGGTGGCTAACATATGCAAATAAGAGCGAGAAGAGAAGCAAATGGAACGGTCGTGAAGCTAGCAATGATCAAGAGGTGATCCTGAACTCCTACTTACGTCAAACATAACCCAAAACCGTGTTCACTTCCTGGACTCCGCCGAGAAGAGACCATCACGGCTACACACGCGGTTGATGCATTTTAATTCGGATCTGGTGTCAAGTTATCTACAACCGGATATTAACAAATTCCCATCTGCCACATAACCGCGGGCACGGCTCTCGAAAGTTTATACCCGGTAGGGGTGTCCCAACTTAGCCCATGATAAGCTCTCGCGATCAATGAAGGATATTCCTTCTCCCAGGAAGGTCCGATCAGTCTCGGAATCCTGGTTCCAAGACATTTCAACAATGGTAAAACAAGACCAGCAAAGCCGCCCGATGTGTCGACAATCCCGATAGGAGTCGCACGTATCTCGTTCTCAGGACACACCGGATAAGCGAAGCGTACAGGTACCGACGTAACCCAAGTTGCCAAGGGATGGTCCGACATGGTGCTCTAGTTTGGACCAACACTTAGACAAGCATTGGCCCCGGGGGGGCTAAAATAAGATGACCCTCGGGTTAATTACTCCCAAGGGAAAGGTATAGGTGGTAGGCAAATGGTAAAACCAATGTTGGGCCTTGCTGGAGGAGTTTTATTCAAGGCGAACTATCAAGGGGGTCCCATAAATCACCCAACCGCGTTAGGGACGCAAAATCCGGGAACATAATGCCGATATGACGGAAACTAGGGCGGCAAGAGTGGAATAAAACACCAGGCATAAGGCCGAGCCTTCCACCCTTTACCAAGTATATAGATGCATTAATAATATAAGAGATATTGTGATATCCCAACATTATCCTGTCCATCACGGGGCAATCTTCAACTTCACCTGCAACTAACAACGCTATAAGAGGGGCTGAGCAAAGCGGTAACATAGCCAAGCAATGGTTTGCTAGGAAGGGTGACAAAGGTTAGGGGCTGACATGGCAAATTGGGAGGCTTGAAGAACAAGTGATAGGAAGCGTAGCATAGCGATAGAACGAGGCAACTAGCATAGCAATGATAGTAATGAGATCCAAGGTGATGGTCATCTTGCCTGAAATCCCGCTAGGAAGAAGAACGAGTCCATGAAGAAGACAAACGGATGAAGCAGAACCAAACGTAGACGAATGAATCCTCACGACCGCAACGAAACGGGAACTATCGAGAAGAAGCACACAACATGGTAAACACACCACACATAGACATGACATGATGCACAACCAATCATGATGTATGACAAAGGCTATATGAGACTACTCATGGCAAGAGATGATGCATACAAGAGCAACACATCAAAGCAAGTTTAAATGAGGCCGGAAACAACATATAACAATTCCGGTAAGTCCTCATATGCAAGTTTCAAAATTGGTCCAGATCTGAATAAACCTTATGTTCAAGTTTTTAAACAGCAAGTTAAAGAGCACCAAGAGAATCTACACAAAATTCTAGTCAAGTTACATATAAAGTTCATTTAATTCGGAGCTACGGCCTAGAAGATATGAGCAAAACAAGTTAAACATGGCATTGATGCAAAATGCATACAAACATCAAGCAAACACTCTCAAAACATGGATGCAACATGATAATATGAAACTACATGCAAAATCAAGCAAGTTTCATGTAGAGCACACTCAAAACGGAGCAACGGTTCCACACATACACATGAAACAAGATATAACAACGATCTGCCCAAAACAGCAACTAGGCATCTAGCAAGCATAAAAACAATAAGCTACAACACCTCAACCTAATAACAAAAGGCATGGGAATGAAGTACAGGTAAAGCATGACAAAACATGAACACTGAGCTATCTCCAGAAATCACTAGAATATGCTCAAAAGGACATGGCAAGATTACAAATAGTAACCGTTTACAGACTTGGCAGAAATAATATCAGGTTGCAATGTTTAGAGCTATCAAAAAACATGTTACAGGAACTTAACATAGGAAACAAGGGCATGGAATGCTAATACTAAAGACAAAGAACAAAACTCACTTACTGAACTTATTCCAAAGATCAACAGAAAAGATGGTAGCATCCATGCAAACATGGCAAATGATATGACAGATTCAGACATGGCATGAACAATAATAAGTAGGCATGTTTGTGAGCTTGTACCACACACCACAAAGCATTACATGGCATGGAAAGGTAACCAACAGTAAGAGTACATATTTATGAAGCTAATCATGGCAAGATCAAGTTCATAGGGTGCATGGATCACTAGCAAGACTCATGGAAAAACTGAACTTAATGTTAACAGGCTGACAACAACATTATTTAGCAACTTTGGAGCAATATTACAACAAGCTACATTAGGCTATAAATGCAACCAGGGGCACAGATGGATAGAGCATGACATGTATAACAAAACATCCTTAGTGAACATCTCCAGATTATGCATAGAATGACTTGTAGCAGCAGGTTTACATAACATCATGATATAGCAGATTCAGCCTAGCAAAACAGTAACAACAAGTACCCTACTTCACGAGCTCAATGCACTCACTACAAGACTCACAAAAGTACATGGATTGCACCACTACAAGGATGGCATGATGTATTTCAAAACACATGTGTACATCAAGCTCATAGGATGCACGCACAAAATGCAATGAAAAAGACAAACCACCAAGTTCTGTTAACAGGCAGCAATTAACATCATATAGCACTCTTGTAACGATGATAAGGGCATCAAGATGAACTCAAACAAGCATGGCACAATGGAATGAAATGAAGAGCATCTCACAATGAACATTTAGATATATTATATGCATGAATCGGAGCTATATGCGAGGAGATATGGCATGATGAACATGGCAAGAAAATATAGCCGACAAGGGACTTACAGAAATTATACCACTCCGAGAACGGATCTAGGGCTTGCACGGTTTTTGAAGCAGAGTTGGATCTCGCCGGAGACGAGAGGACGGTGACCGGAGATGTCGCCGGAGCTCGTCGGAGATGGAGGAAGAGGGCACCGGAGTTGTCAAGGTCACCCGATCCGGCCGGATCAAGGCCGAAGCGAGGTGGAGGCGCCATGGCCGGCGATGGAGGAAGCAAATCCGGCGGGGAGCGCCATGGCGGGGCGGCAGCGGCCAGTGATGGTCGACGGCGGCGGAGGAGCAGCGAGGCGCGGCGGCGAACAACGAAGCGGCGAGGCGCGCA
>NC_057807.1:119167368-119194367 GCF_018294505.1 Triticum aestivum | reverse complement strand
GGGCTCGGCGGGCCTCGGCGGCCGTGGGCGCGAGGTGGGAGGTGCGGGCGACGACGTGGCGACGGCTGGTTGGCTGAGGCGGCGGGAAAGGCGATGTGGCACGACGGGATTGGCCGGAGCGACGTGTCCGGCAGACATGTCCGGCGCGGACGGACATGTCCGGCGGCGCGAGGAGGAAGATGCTAGGGTTTGCACCGTGAGTTTCAGAGGGGGAGGTGACTTTATAGGTAGAGGGAGCTAGGAGACTCCAAATGGAGTGCGGTTTTCGGCCACCCGATCGTGATCGAACGACCGAGAGGATGGATGGGGTTATGATGGGCTCACGGGCTGTTATGAAGGGGTGTTGGGCTGCACAAAGAAGGGGGTTTCGGGCTACGCGGTTAACCGATGAAGTATCAAACGGACTCCAAATGGCACGAAACTTGACAGGCGGTCTACCGGTGGTGTACCAAGGCTGCTTGACAAACCTTGGTCCATTCCGAGAATGTTTAACACCCGCTCATGAAAAGAGACAAGAAGGGGACGTCGGATGACATAGGAGTGCCAGATTGCAAAACAGACAACAGGGAAAATGCTCGGATGCATGAGACGAACACGTATGCAAAATGAGATGCACATGATGACATGGAAAAATGCAACACGCAAGCAAATGACATGGCAATGACGGCAAATAACTGGTGCAACGAATCCGGGGCGTTACACATAACTATGGAGATCATCTTTCAACTAGAGAAAGCAATGGAGTCAAGAGTGTTGTCGGAACCAGAATGGGCACTACGCAAGCTACTTAAGCAGAAACTGCTTGGCCTCTGTTCACATGAGCGTACCATCACGCGACAGAGATCAAGGATTCTTGTTCTCTAAGAGGGTGACACCAACACTAGCTTCTTCCATGAGAGTGCGTGTCATCGGTAGCGGAGAAACATGATTATGGCAGTTCGGCATGGGGACAAGATTGTCACTGGGCAAGAGCAGATCGCCAGGGAGGTGGATGAATACTTCTCCAAAGTGTTTGGGGAAGCACCGCTGAGGATGCACACTGTAACACCCCGGATGTAACTTTCCATATTTGTAACTCCAACTCTTGCCATTTCCGGCTATGTGTTATGTTATTTCCTCCGTGGTTGGGTTTTTGTCTTTTGTTTTGCATTTTGTTCATGTCATGCATCTCATCTCATAGCATCATGCGCATTACATCTGCATGTTTTCATAAAGCTTGCATCCCTTCATAGTTGCCGCGTTCCCCCCTTGCCTTCGTTGACCGATCCGAGTCCAACCGGGTTTTTGATTCCCTCTTGTATGACCGTTTGACCCTCTCTATGCTTTACTTAGACCCTCGCGCGCGTCCGAAAGTTGTCCTGAACCCGACCCACTCCGTCGTTACCGTTGGATTCAAATCATCCCCAAACATCCCTAAAACATCTCCGTTTTCTTATTTGGACTCCCTAGCATATTTATTCTCATCCATTGGATTTCGATCGGAAGATCTAAACTTCCCTCCTTTCCATATATATAGTCCACCTCTAGTCATTTTTGGCAAACCCTAGATTTTAGGCTGGCTGTCCCATCCATCTCATCACCGCCGCCACTCCACGAAATCCCCTCGGGATCCCCCTTCTCCTCGTTTTCATCCACCCACCAACCAGGCCTCCGTTACCATGAACGCCCGCAGGAGCCCCAGCGCCACCAAGCCGCCGTCCATCATCCTCTGCTTCACGCTGCCTTTGGCGAGCAGAAGCCCCACGCCTGCAGCCTCTCGTCCCGCAGCACGCCAGTCCTCAGAGCCCCATGCCAGGAGCTCCTTCCCTTTGCTCGCTTTGACCCCGGGTCGCCGGAGACACCAGGGGATCTCCTCTGCCTCGCCCCATTCGCCCGCAAGTTCCACATCGCCACCGGAGTTCCCTCCGCCGACGAGAACCACTTGCAGATGAGCCTCGCGCCTCCCGTTCCTTCCTTTCCCGCTTTCTCTCTTCTCCCTCTCACATCTCTATCTCGTTTCCCTTTTCCGTCAGAGAACCAGAGCCGGAGCTTGCCGCTGCCTCGTCCAAGCCGCGTCCTAGCCGGATCTCGCTGTCGTCGCTGCACCTCGATGCCGGCGCGCCTCCGCGGTCAGACCTCGCCGGATCCATCTCGGGTGCCCGCTGCCGGGCCTCCCCGCGCTGAGTACCTCGCCGCGCCGCTCCTCTGTTTCGTTGAAGTAGAGACAAGACGACCACATTAGCCGCTGCCCTGCTTCCATTGACCGTGCCTTCGCCAAGTCCCGCTGCTGCCTTCTTCGTCCACAGACGCACGCACCTGGGCCGCCTCCCCTTCACCCGTTGACTGCAGCCCAGCCCACACCTTCCCACTTCCCTGGGCCAGGCCCAGCTGGGTGAGCCTCCAGCGCCCATGCTCCCATCGGGCCAGTCAGATTCGGCCCGATGTAGTGTTTTTTCATGTCTGCAATTTTAGCTTTATCCAGGGATTTACAGTTTTACAGAAAAGACTCTCATGTTCATGCATTTATATCTCACAAACCGTGCATCGGATTAAAATGTTTTAAATATGAAAAATGCTTAGAATTTTATCTAGTTCCATAATCTGCAACTTTCATCTATGTTTGAAATGTTTAAAATGCTGTTTGTTTAAATTTGCTCAAATGACATGCCAAAATGATTTATTTCATAACTAAATAACCGTAGCTCCAATCTTAATAAACTTTATATGTAAATGGGATAGAAAAATTCATAGATTAACATGGTGCACTTTGTTTTACTGCTTAACAACATTAAAATATGGTTTAGGCCAGAACAGTACCAAATTCGAAATATGGACATGGGGATTTTCCGGAATTGTTGTTTTTTGTTCCGACCTCATTTAAACTTGCCTACATAGGTAGTTTAATTATGCTTCACCTCTTTCCATGTTTAACAACATTTAATATTGTTTGGTAGCTTAAACGAGATTAAACTAAATATGTCAATGTGGGGTTTTGTCAATACGCAACTCGTTGCATATTGAGCTCCACTTAACTTATAGTATTGTTTGTTGCGCTTTGCCATGCCATGCCTCATTAAACTGGACATGCATCATACTTGATTGTGCATCATGCCATGTTTATGTGATGTTTGTTTACCATGTTGTTTGCTTCTTTTTGGTTTGCTTCTCTCGGTAGCTTCAGTTTTTTTCGGAGTTGTGAGGATTCGTTCGACTACGTCCGTTCGTCTTCTTCATGGACTCGTTCTTCTTCCTAGCGGGATTTCAGGCAAGATGACCGTCACCTTGGATCTCACTACTATCATTGCTATGGTAGTTGCTTCGTTCTATCGCTATGCTGCGCTACCCATCATTTGCTCTTCAAGCCTCCCAAATTGCCATGTCAGCCTCTAACCTTTTTCACCCTTCCTAGCAAACCGTTGCTTGGCTATGTTACCGCTTTGCTCAGCCCCTCTTATAGCATTGTTAGTTGCAGGTGAAGTCGAAGATTGCTCCATGATGGACATGATTATGTTGGGATATCACAATATCTCTTATTTAATTAATGCACCTATATACTTGGTAAAGGGTGGAAGGCTCGGCCTTATGCCTGGTGTTTTGTTCCACTCTTGCCGCCTTAGTTTCTGTCATACCGGTGTTATGTTCCTTGATTTTGTGTTCCTTACGCGGTTGGGTGATTTATGGGACCCCCTTGACAGTTCGCTTTGAATAAAACTCCTCCAGCAAGGCCCAACCTTGGTTTTACCATTTGCCTACCTAAGCCTTTTTCACTTGGGTTTCCGGAGCCCGAGGGTCATCTTTATTTTAACCCCCCGGGCCAGTGCTCCTCTGAGTGTTGGTCCGAACTAGAGCCACTTGCAGCACCACCTCGGGGAAACTTGAGGATTGGTTTTAGTTGTACGTAGTGTTCATCCGGTGTGCCCTGAGAACGAGATATGTGCAGCTCCTATCGGGATTTGTCGGCACATCGGGCGGCTTTGCTGGTCTTGTTTTACCATTGTCAAAATGTTTTGTAAACCGGGATTCCGAGACTGATCGGGTCTTCCTGGGAGAAGGAATATCGTTCGTTGACCATGAGAGCTTGTGATGGGTTAAGTTGGGACACCCCTACATGGTATAAACTTTCAAGAGCCGTGCCCGCAGTTATGTGGCAGATGGGAATTTGTTAATATCCGGTTGTAGGGAACTTGACACCAGATTCAAACTAAAACACATCAACCGCGTGTGTAGCCGTGATGATCTCTTTTCGGCAGAGTCCGGGAAGTGAACACGGTCTTTGTTATGATTGCGCGTAAATAGTTTCAGGATCACTTCTAGCTTCTTGACCGTTCCATTTGCTTCTCTTCTTGCTCTTATTTGCGTATGTTAGCCACCATATATGCTTAGTCGCTGCTGCAATGTCACCACTTATCCTTTCCATACCCATTAAGCTTTGCTAGTCTTGATACCCATGGTTATGGGAGCCCTCGTGGCTCACAGATTACTACAACAACAGTTGCAGGTACAGGTATTGCGATGATCATGACGCGAGATCGATGTTTACTTGTTTTGGAGTTCTTCTTCTGCTTCTTCTTCGATCAAGGGATAGGTTCCAGGTCGGCAGCCTGGGCTAGCAGGGTGGATGTCGTTTGAGCTTCTGTTTGTGTTTCATTCGTAGTCGGATGATGCTCTTATGTATGATGATGTTGTATTCGTGTGGCATTGTATGCCTCTTGCATGTATTCCCAACTATTATGTAATGGTAAGATGTAATGATATCCACCTTGCAAAAGCGTCTCCAATATGCGCTTCTATCCTTGGTGGGACCTTCGAGTTCCTTTAGCATAGGGTCGCATATTGGGCGTGACACACACGCTCGATCTAGGAGTGGTTCATATACCATCGCGAAATCTGTCACAACTTGAAGCCCCGTTCACCAAAGAAGAGGTGGAGAAGATAGTAAAATCAATGCCATTGGATAAGGCACCGGGACCTGATGGCATCACGGGTAATTTTTATGCAATATGTTGGAGCATAATACGGGAGTATTTCATGCGAGCTTTGGAGGCTTTTTACCTTGCTGACACAAGAGGACTGCAGGTACTCAAGAAAGCAATTGTGGTTCTGCTACCAAAAAAGGATGGGGCCGTGGATATCGAGGATTACAGGCCGGTTAGTTTGGTGGATGGGGTGATCAAAATATTCGACAAGATTCTGTTTTCCATACTAGCTGTGGAGCTGCCCTTCCTTCTGGGAAATCATCAAAGAGCAGTCGGTGGTCATGCTTAAATTGGATATATCAAAGGCATTCGATTCGGTGCAATGACCTTTTCTGCTGGAAGTGCTTACAACTATGGGCTTTTGGGTGTCGTTGGGTGGACTGGATTTGTGGGCTACTAGCTATGTCATCCACACGGATCATGGTGAATGGAACTCCTGGAAGTCCAATCACCAATCACATTGGTCTGCAACAAGGGGATCCGGTATCCCCTATGTTGTTTACCATGATCATGGAGCCGCTGCACCGCATGTTCGAACTTGCATCCTCAAGGGGAATGCTTGCTCCTCTAACAAGAACTAGGTTGAAGCACCGGCTATCGATGTTCGCAGACTATGTTGTCATATTTGCCAAGCCAAATGAACTGGACATGTTCACTTGTGCGTCACTCCTCAGGGGCTACATGTCAACCTGGCCAAAAGTACAGCCTACCCCATACGATGCCCGGCGGGAACTATGGAAACGGTGGACGAGTACTTGGCTGCCCTAGTGGGTCCTTCCCGTGCAAATATTTGGTTCTTCCCCTAACCCTGCGGAAGCAATTGGCTGTGCAATTGTCTTACCTTGTGGACCAGTTGGTTGGAGTGCTACCCAGGTGAAAAGCGGCCAAAATGCCCAAGAGTGGCCGACTACTGCTGATCCTATCAGTTCTCTGTGCGATGCCCCTACACGCAATGCTTGCTCTCAATCTACCAAAGAAAACAAGTGCAACTCTAAACAAAATCTGCCGATGCTTCCTATGGTGTGCTGAGGCAAATGCCGCTTGTGGCAACTACGTCGTAGCATGGGAGAAAGTGTGCTCGCCAAAATGAACGGGAGGCCTAGACATTCCTAATCTTCAGTGGCTCAACACCGCATTACAAGCCCGATGGCCGTGGTTGCAGAAGTCTGACAAGGAGTGACCTTGGGCTGAATTCCACATCCAAGTCCCGCCAGCGGCTCGACACCTGGTCAGCTCTGCTGCGAGAACGACTATTGGCAATTGGAAAAACACCCTATTTGGGAAGATAGATGGTTGGACGGGTACTGCATGGCTGATCTTGCGCCCACCATACATGCTAGAGTGCGGACTCAGACGCGGTTGACCTGCACGGTCACCAGGGCGCTCCAAGACAATGCTTGGGCACGAGATGTGGACCCAAAAGTGAATGCAATTACTCTACATGAGTACCTTACTTTGTGGACATGGAGTACTGGGATAGAGCTCGATCAAACGCGACAAGATGTGGTTCTGTTGTCTTGGGAGACAAGTGGCACCTTCACCACGTGATCAACATCTGCAGCCAAGTTTCGGGGTCGTGAATTTGACCCAACAACATAGTTCACTTGGAGAGCTAGAGCACCGCTACGTTGGACCTACAGAATAGATGTTGGACCTCCGACCGTCTAGCGCGGAGAGGTCTCGACCATCAAGACCAATGCCCACTGTGCAGCTAGGAGGATGAAGGCATTGATAACCTACTTATATGCAGCGTTTTTGTGAGGCAGATTTGAGCAGCCATTTTCCAGGCTCTGGGCAGGATAGATTGGGTTCCGACAGTGGATGACACTCTACCGGGATGGTGCGCTAACAAGGGCGCCAATGGGACACACAAGAGGATGCTCAATGCTCTATGCATCCTAGTGATGTGGGAAATTTAGAAACACCGTAACACAATTGTGTTCGAGGGAGGTACACCATTGATGAACTATGTCATCCATAGGATCACAGAGAAAGGGCACAATTCGCAAGCGGGACTACAAAAGGGAGACCTTGCTGGATTGTTCGACCAGGTGGATCAGTGGGCTAGTGCGGAAAGTTAGCCTAGTCCTAGAGGATGCGGTGTACAGATGGTGATGTTATTCATGTAAAAAGCGTGTAACAATAACGTGGAGGTTCTCTTTACCCCACTCATTTCTTTATAATATAGTACGCACACTCCTGCGTATTCGAGAAAAAAGGGGGCCATTAACTCTCCCCTATGAAGCCTTTAGCAATTTCTATTAGCCCATAGCCTCTAAATAAATCCTAAGAGGCCCTCGGTAATTATATTAGGTCTCCGGAAACATATTTTGCCTATATAGAATTACCCGTTATTCTTTGAAACTCTTAATGTAACCCCGAAACGCTTTCGGTTTATCCCAAAATTATTTCTTTTATTCTCGAAACTTTTTTGGTAATATTTTCTCATATTCCCAATTCCTATAGAACTCAATAGACTGTAATCCCTTAAGTGTGTGACGCATCAAGTTTGATAAAATATAGACATGGACGAAAGCACCTTTCCCTCAATAATCAACAGTGAAATCGTGGACATCCATATTGACCCTATATTTACATGAGTGATATTCAAGTGAACTGTAGGTCATATGTCACTACTTCTATTCATGATATGTCTCAAAACCCGACGTGAGTTATATCTCTAAACCCGTGAGATGAACACATGCTCACTATACCATTCTTCCTTATTACCGGTTTTGTTCTTTTTTCTCATTCTCATGTTCTGGCATCCCCACGATCAATTGACGTTATGTCTGTGCTACTTGCGATGGAGTTGTTCAATTTCCCCGAAGAGGAAGGGTGAAGCAGTTGAAGGAAATATACCCTAGAGGCAATAATAAAGTTGTTATTTTACATTTCCTTATTCATGATAAAGGTTTATTATTCATGCTAGAATTGTATTGATCGGAAACCTTAATACATGTGTGAATACATAAACAAACAACGTGTCCCTAGTGAGCATCTACTAGACTAGCTCGTTGATCAAAGATGGTTAAGGTTTCTGATATGTATCCAACGTATCTATAATTTTTGATGTATTCATGCCATGTTTATAATATTTTTACATGATTTTGGTATGATTTGGTTAGAACTAACCCGGACTGGCGCTGTTTTCAGCAGAGCTACCGTGGTGTTATTTTTGTCTAGAAATAAAAGTTCTCGGAATGCGCTAAAAATCAACGGAGATATTTTTTGGAAAATATAAAAAATACTAGAACAAAAAGTTACCGGAGGGGAGTCCCGTGGGCCCCATGAGGGTGGAGGCCCCCCTAGGGCGCGCCCCCTGCCTCGTACTCCCTGTGGGGCCCCCTGACGTGAGACCAATGCCAACCCCTCCTATAAATCCCCAAACTTCCAGAACAAAACCTAGATCGGGAGTTCCGCCGCCGCAAGCCTATGTAGCCACCAAAAACCAATCGGGACCCTGCTCCAGCACCTTGCCAGAGGGGGGGATCCATCACCGGTGGCCATCTTCATCATCCCGGCGCTTTCCATGATGAGGAGGGAGTAGTTCACCCTCGGGGCTGAGGGTATGTACCAGTAGCTATGTGTTTGATCTCTCTCTCTCTCTCTCTCTCTCTCGTGTTATTGATATGGCACGATTTTGATGTACCGCGAGCTTTGCTATTATAGTTGGATCTTATGATGTTTATGGCCCTCTACTTTCTTGTAATGGATTGAGTTTTCCCTTTCAAGTTATCTTATCGGATTGAGTCATTAAGGATTTGAGAACACTTGATGTATGTCTTGCATGTGCTTATCTGTGGTGATAGTGGGATATTCACGTGATCCACTTTATGTATGTTTTGGTGATCAACTTGCGGGTTCTATGACCTTGTGAACTTATGCATAGGTGTTGGCACACGTTTCCGTCTTCACTCTTCGGTAGAAACTTTGAGGCACTCTTTGAAGTTCTTTGTGTTGGTTTGAATAGATGAATCTGAGATTGTGTGATGCATATCGTATAATCATACCCACGGATACTTGAGGTGACATTGGAGTATCTAGGTGACATTAGGGTTTTGGTTGATGTGTGTCTTAAGGTGTTATTTTACTACGAACTCTGGGGCTGTTTGTGACACTTATAGGAATAGCCCAATGGATTGATCGGAAAGAATAACTTTGAGGTGGTTTCGTACCCTACAATAATCTCTTCGTTTGTTCTCTGCTATTAGTGACTTTGGAGTGACTCTTTGTTGCACGTTGAGGGATTGTTATATGATCCAATTATGTTATTATTGTTGAGAGAACTTTCACTAGTGAAAGTATGAACCCTAGGCCTTGTTTCCTAGCATTGCAATATCGTTTTCGCTCACTTTTACTACTTGCTACCGTGCTGTTTTTATAATTTCAGATTACAAAAACCTATATCTACCATCCATATTGCACTTGTATCACCATCTCATCGCCGAACTAGTGCACCTATACAATTTACCATTGTATTGGGTGTGTTGGGGACACAAGAGACTCTTTGTTATTTGGTTGCAGGGTTGTTTGAGAGAGACCATCTTCATCCTACGCCTCCCATGAATTGATAAACCTTAGGTCATCCACTTGAGGGAAATTTGCTACTGTCCTACAAACCTTTGCACTTGGAGGCCCAACAACATCTACAAGAAGAAGGCTGTGTAGTAGACATCAAGTTCTTTTCTGGCGCCATTGCGGGGGAGGTTAGTGCTTGAAGGTATATCTTTAGACCTTGCAATCGAATCTTGTAGTTCATACAAGAAAACTACAAAAAATGGAATTGAGGTTGCCTCATATGCTTCATCTTTTTATTATCTTTCATGAAAATGATGGAAAGGAAAATTGTGCTCAAGTGTTAGAAGAAGAATGCATTAAAACGTTTGGCACTAAATATTTAAATGATAAGCATGATTGCAATGTTGTTAGTATGAATTCCTTGAATATCCATGATGCTAATGATATGCAAAGCCACAAGCTAGGGGATGCTATGTTTGATGAAGATGATATTTTTAGTCCCCCAAGTTTTGATGAGAAAATTTATTATGATGAAAGCAAGCCTCCTATCTATGATGATTATTGGATGACATGTATGCTAACAAGAGTAATGATATCCATGAAACTTGTCATCATGATTTTAATTCTCAAATTGATCATGTGAATAAAGTATCACATGATAGTTATTTTGTTGAGTTTGCTCCCACTACTATTGATGAGAATAAATTTGCTTATGTGGAGAGTATTAAAATTTCTATGCATGTAGATCATGAAAAGAATGCTTTATGTGGTTGTTATATTGTTGAATTCATTCATGATGCTACTGAAAATTATGGAGGAATATATGCTTGTAGGAATTGCAGTAATATCAAGTTTCCTCTCTGTGTGTTGAAAATCTTGAAGTTATGCTTGTTTTGCCTTCCTATGCTAGTTGATTATTGTTCCCATAAGTTGTTTGCTCACAAAATACCTATGCATAGGAAGTTGGTTAGACTTAAATGTGTTGGTCACATGCGTCATGATGCTCTCTTTATGTTTCAATTCTTATCTTTTGTACGAGCATCATTGAAATCATCATGCCTAGCTAAAAATGCATTAAAGAAAAGCGCTTGTTGGGAGACAACCCAATATTTACCCCTAATGTTTTTGTGTGTCCACATGATTTAGTTACTGTAGTAATCATGTTTAATAGCTTTTGCTCCAATAAAGTGCCAAGTAAAGCCTTTAGGATAGCTTGTGGTGATAGTCGTGTTGATCCTGCTGAAAATCAGAAACTTTTGCACTCTATAAACAATTTCCAAAATCTTATTGAAACGTGCTTTTGACCTAATTATTTTTTATATTGATTGGTGCTCAAATTTCTCAGGTGGAACTAATTTTTTTAGAATTTTTGGAGTTACAGAAGTATTCGAGAGTTACAGATTACTACAGACTGTTCTGTTTTTGACAGATTCTATTTTCTATGTTTATTTGCTTATTTTGATGAATCTATGAGTAGTATCGGAGGGTATGAACCATATAGAAGTTGGAATACAGTATATATTACACCAATATGAATTTAGGATGTGTTCACAACAGTACCAAAAGTGGTGATTTATTTTCTTATACTAACGGAGCTTACGAGTTTTTGGTCGAGTTTTGTGTTGTGAAGTTTTCAAGTTTTGGGTAAAGATTCGATAGACTATGGAATAAGGAGTGGAAAGAGCATAAGCTTGGGGATGCCCAAGGCACCCCAAGGTAATATTTAAGTACAACCAAGAGCCCAAGCTTGGGGATGCCCCAGATGGCATCCCCTCTTTCGTCTTCGTTCATCGGTAACTTTACTTGGAGCTATATTTTTATTCATCGATATCACTTCTATCTTTGCTTGCTAGTTGCTTCGTTCTATCGCTACGCTGCGCTACCTATCACTTGTTTATCATGTCCCCCATATTGCCATGTCAAGCCTGTAACCCACCTTCCTAGCAAACCGTTGTTTGGCTAAGTTACTGCTCTTGCTCAGCCCCTCTTATAGCTTTGCTAGTTGCAGGTGAAGTTGAAGATTGCTCCATGTTGGAACATGATTATGTTGGGATATCACAATATCTCTTATTTTAATTAATGCATCTATATATTTGGTAAAGGGTGGAAGGCTTGGCCTTATGCCTGGTGTTTTGTTCCACTCTTGCCGCCCTAGTTTCTGTCATACCGGTGTTATGTTCCTTGATTTTGCGTTCCTCACGCGGTCGGGTTTATGGGAACCCCTTGATAGTTCGCCTTGAATAAAACTTCTCCAGCAAGGCCCAACATTGGTTTTCCATTTGCCTAACAACCTATAACCCTCCCTTGGGGTCTACAGCCCTGAGGGTCATCTTTATTTTAACCCCCCCGGGCCAGTGCTTCTCTAAGTGTTGGTCCGAACTAGAGCCACTTGCAGCGCCACCTCGGGGAAACTTGAGGGCTGGTTTTAGCTATAGTTAGTGTTCATCGGGTGTGCCCTGAGAACGAGTTATGTGTAGCTCCTATCGGGATTTGTCGGCACATCCAGGTGGTCTTGCTGGTCTTGTTTTACCATTGCCGAAATGTCTTGTAACCGGGATTCCGAGGCTGACCGGGTCTTCCCGGGAGAAGGAATATCCTTTGTTGATCGTGAGAGCTTATAAGGGGCTAAGTTGGGACACCCCTGCAGGGTATAAACTTTCAAGAGCCGTGCCCGCGGTTATGTGACAGATGGGAATTTGTTAATATCCGGTTGTAGAGAACTTGACACTTGACTTAATTAAAATGCATCAACGGCGTGTGTAGCCGTGATGGTCTCTTTTCGGCAGAGTCCAGGAAGTGAACACGGTTTGCATTATGTTTGAACGTAAGTAGTCTTCAGGATCACTTCTTGATCACTTCTAGACGATGATCGTTTGCGTAGTTTCTCTCCTTACTCTTGTACTCGCCTTTAGCCACCATATTTTGCTTATCAATTGCTGCAACTCCACCTCATCACCACATCCCACCCATAAGATTAAATAGTCTTGATCTCATGGGTTCTGAGATTGCTGAGTCCTCGTGACTCACAAGATACTACAAACATCTGCAGGTCCTGATGATATCAGTGCAGGTGATGCAACCGAGCTTAGATGGGAGTTCGACGAGGTCCTTGGTCATTTACTATGTTTCATTTCCTGATGATCAGTAGTGGATCCCAGTTGGGACGATCGGGGATCTAGCATTTGGGGTTATCTTCTTTTCATTTGGATTTGTCCATAGTCGGACTATGAGTGTACTCTGATGATGTATGAATTATATGATCTTTGTGTGAAGTGGCGATTGTAAGCCAACTCTATTTATCCCTTTCTTGTTCATTGCATGGGATTGTGTGAAGATGACCCTTCTTGCGATAAAACCACAATGTGGTTATGCCTCTAAGTCATGCCTCGACACGTGGGAGATATAGCCGCATCGTGGGCGTGAAAAGTTGGTAATCAGAGCCATCCCCGACTTAGGAGCCCCCTGCTTGATCAAATCGCTGATTGTTGAGTCTAGAACAAAATGTTTTGAGTCTTAGGATTATATATATCGGAGAGTAGGATTCGTTTTACTCCTTAGTTCCTTCGTCGCTCTGGTGAGGCCTCCTGACGTAGATGTTTTGTCTTTCCTCTCCTCAAATTTCACTAAATATTTTTTAGGATCTTGCGGGTATCTTGGGATCATTCCAATATTCTTGTGACAAGAACATTGTTCTTGGTGCCTCCTGACATTTAGGGGTTGTGGCAGTGTCCCGGGGAGTTGAGATCTGAGGTGTTGTCGTCACAATTTTATCGTTGCAGTTCTGGAATACCTGAGTTTCGCCGACATCGAAAATATTTTTTATGCAACTAGTGGTAAGATAAGATCAACGTCACCCAGTACTGGGGTGGGAGTTCTGGAGTATTGCCTTAGCTCGTATAACGGATGCTTTTGAAGGTTGAGGCACACGATTTTTGGAGATTTCTTGGTTATGTGTTGACGGATGGATACAACTTGGATGTAGGGATTATTAGTTTTGGGTGAGATATATATTGCTTCCCCTGTATCCCCAACACCAGATTGCATAACCAGAAAGTTCTGGGAGTTTTATAGGTGGGAATTCAAGTAGCTCTAGTTTTTTTCTTTTCGACAAATGCATGATATGAGATTGGGGTTCGACGACTAGTTGTCCGCCTATCCACGGTTGGTTTTACAGTGGTCTCATTGTGTCTTAATGAGTCCTTGGCTATGATGACTCGGGGACGCTTCGTATGTCATGTGCACTGCCTTGTACATGATTGTGCTGTATGATCGAGCCCGTGTGGGCCCCACCATGAAAACTTCGGATGAAATCTCTATCATATGTTTGTTTCCGGCTTATTCTGCAAGCCAAATCCTTTGTTTTGTTTTATTTGTGGTATTCAAGTTGCTTCGAAGTCAAATGTTGAATCCATACCTTTCCTAAACGGTGTTCTCATATTGCTACGTAAATACAAATCCTTCTTGATCATCGAGGTCATCATGTTAATTCTTTTCCAACCGGCGTGCTTCTCTTCAAGTGGATCCGATCATTTCAACATTTGCGAGATCAATTCTAAGTTTTATCAATGGTGTTTGTTTCATCCGTCCCAAGTTGTCTTTGTTTTCCCGCCCTCCCACTCTTTTCTTCAAGGACTCATATATTTTAATCAAGTATCCATTTATTCATGTGAAGTCTCTTCACTCTTTTCAATCAATGTTCTGCTCGGGTGGTCCCTCGTGAAGATGCTCACGAGCTTCAAGTTCATCATTCTTCATTCTCATATTCTTTTCCGGTGGATTTAACACAAGCTTTCGGTATTGATCATATCCCATTCCTCGTTTCAAATGCTATCCCATGCCGGTGCATCTCATAATTGTTCACCTCTCTCCATTCATATCCAGAGTGATAAATATTTCTTACAAGAATCATGTTTCCATTCTTAATTCGTCCGAGTTATTTCGAGGTTTTTTCTCTCATTCAAGCTATATAATTCTACCGGTGCAATATCTATTTCAAGCAATCCTTCAACGATGTTTCTTTAGAGTGGGACCTAACCCACATGTCTTTTTCCAGGATCTTACCTGACTCTTCTAATTTTCCTGAAGTTATTCCCAAATTATTTTCAAGGTGTGATGTAAGATTGGATTCCATCAGTCAACATGCCTTCTCCAAGATCGCTTTAAAAATATTTTCATCGTTGGTTCATCATTTCTATTCTTCTTTGTTCCAAAGTGCCTCACCAATTCATGGTGGTGTTTCTCGTCGTCATTCTCAGATTTTGAAGACCGAAGAGACTCTTCGCCGAACTAGTGCACCTATATAATTTACCATTGTATTGGGTGTGTTGGGGACACAAGAGACTCTTTGTTATTTGGTTGCAGGGTTGTTTGAGACAGACCACCCTCATCCTACGCCTCCCAAGGATTGATAAACCTTAGGTCATCCACTTGAGGGAAATTTGCTACTATCCCACAAACCTCTGCATTTGGAGGCCCAACAACGTCTACAAGAAGAAGGTTGTGTAGTAGAGATCAGTTTTTTAACCATGGACATGAGTTGTCATTTGATAACGGGATCACATCATTAGGAGAATGATGTGATGGACAAGACCCATCTGTTAGCTTAGCATAATGATCGTTCAGTTTTATTGCTATTGTCTTCTTCATGTCAAATACATATTCCTTCGACTATGAGATTATGCAACTCCCGGATACTGGAGGTATGCCTTGTGTGCTATCAAACGCCACAATGTAAGTAGGTGATTATAAATATGCTCTACAGGTATGTCGGTGTACTAGAGTAGGGGTACCCTAGTATCCCGAACTTGTGCACGGGCAGTCGCAGCACCCCGCGGCAAGGCTTGCCGGGTGACCGGCAAGGTCCTCCGTGGTTCCTTTGGAGCCATTCAAGAACAAAGTATTTAAGCCAAAGAGACAAGGCCCCGGCAAGGCCAACCAAGGCATCTCAAGGAACTTGCCGCGACGCGCCATGCATCCTGGCAAGGCCCGGTGAGCGACAAGCTTCCGGACGCGACAAGACAACGACCGCGGCAAGGCGCTTGCCGCGGCAAGCGACCACTCTGTACCCACACTCCAGCACATCCACCAACGTGTCGCCCTGGGGCCTTTCCAAGCGCGTGTGGCGAGAGGCCGTGCAGCCAGCTGTGCACGGTGGCAAGCGGCGCTGACAAGATAGCCATCATGGCAGTCGGTGGCGTCCCTGACGGTCCTTTTCTGCACTGTTAGGGCGACGCAGACAGGCATTTAATGCCTTTGTCCCCTGCCGTCAGGGTTAGGTAGGATACACTGTACAGGTAGCTGTACCTACCACAATTCCTTTTCCATTTTTACCCTTGTCTACGTTGCCACCTGTCGGTGACCCCTTGAGCATATAAAAGGAGGCCCATGCGCAATGTAGAGGGGGGTTGGAAGGCAGAAAACACTCGTGCTCGGTCTCGTTAGCAGCTCGTGTGTACTATAGCACTCAGCGCTCCCGAGCAAGAACTCAATACACTCAGACGTGCAGCAGTAGGAGTGTTATCTCTCCGGAGAGCTCCGAAGCTGGGTAAACTGCTCGTGTGCTTCGCCTCGATCCGCTCTTCATGTGATCTCCGCCCCCGCCGAACCGAAAGGGGCTCGGTCTGCCGGCCCCATAGGTGTTCGTGGATCAGTTTCCCCCGACATCTTTGGCGCACCAGGTAGGGTCGTCGAGGTTGTGTGAACCTGATCCGGCGTTCACACGAGCCAGATCTTCATCTTCTTCATCGACATGCCACCGAAGAAGAAGGCTTCGGCGGCAGCTGCTCCGTCCACGTCGATCCCACCACCACCGGAGCAAACGGGTGGTGGAGTAGACGCCGACAGAAGAACAGACATCGACGAGGGAGCCCACAGTGCTGCCAGGTCCAAGGACAAGGCTGCGCAGACCTCGGCGTCCGTACATGCACCGCGCCCATCTCAGGAGGCGCAGGACCGACAGCGTCATGGTATTCGCAGTACCATACATTTGTTGGACCAGGATCGAGCTGGTGGGTCTCGGGGTGCTCAAGACCAGCATGCACGCCAACATGCTGGCACGAGCGAGACACGGTCGCCTGGACGGGATGCTGCTCCTTCTAACATAGTTAGAAGTCCGAGCATATCCCGCTCCTCGCGCCGTTCGCCACTGCCACCCACCACTCCAGCAGAAGCTTTGGCACGAGCTCAACTGCTCCTGGATTACCCTCCAACAACAGAAAAGATCGACGAATGGAGGGCCACCATTCAGAGTCTCATCGGCTACGCCAACAGCGACACTCTGCGGCAGCCGAGTACATCGCTGCCGCGGCAGGACTGCCGGGCACGAGCCGGTGGAGACGAAACTGGTGGGGGTGCAACCACCATGCACTCTCCACCCCGAAGGCCAAGATCGCCGACTCGCCGGATCCACCTCGACAGCAACTCCACCGCATCATCGGATCCACGAGCTCGTCGCGATCAACGCCAAGTTCTTCACGAATGACAGCAAGAAGACGCTCGTACTCGCATCGAGCACCGAAGAGAAGCGCGGCGCCAATCCGACCAGCGCGCTGGGCCCTCTGTCGACATGCATGCGCTAGGGGAACCAGGCGACTTGCCGTACGCGGTAGGTTGCCCTACGTTCACTCGTGAGCTGCGGCAAGTCCAGTGGCCCAGCAAGAAGAATTTCAAGCCAGACGTACCAGAGAAGTATGACGGCAGGTCGCATCCGTCGGAGTTCCTCAGCATCTACACCATCACGGTGCAAGCTACCAGGGGGCGGGACGACAAGATCCTTGCCAACTACTTCCCGCTGGTGCTCAAGCCCAATGTCAGATCCTGGCTCATGCACTTGCCGGACAACTCCATATCCTCCTGGGTAGACCTATGCCATCAGTTTGTCGGCGCCTTTACAGGCGGCCACAAGCCTCATGGCCAAGAGAGCGACCTTCATCTGCTCGCCCAGAAGGAAGGAGAGCCCCTACGCAAGTACATTTAGAGATTCAGCCGCGTACAGCACAGCATCCCAGATGTCCACCCAGCCGCGGTAATCAGCGCGTTCCATCAAAACGTGCGAAACCGCAGGATGCGGGAGGAGATGGCGATGTGCAAGATTAGAGACGTCAGTGAGCTATATGCCCTGGCCGACAAGTGTGCACGTGCTGAGGAAGGGAGGAAACTCCCCGGAGAGAATACAGAAGCAGGAGGATCTGATAGTGAGGATGCTGCCCCGGCAAAGAAAAACCGGCGGCGGAACAACAGGAAAAAGAAAGGCAAAGATGTGCTAGTTGTTGAGCAGTCCGGCAACAGAAGTGGCGCCAAGAAAACCAAAGCTGGTAGCTCCGGCAAGGAGATTGCCGTAGGTACCAACTACCAAGCTGTGGCGGTCGCCGACAAGCAGGACGGCACCAACAAGCAGTACTGCAAGATCCACCGCACCAAGGGCCATGACCTCCAGAGCTGCAAGAAGGTCAAGCAGCTTGTCGAACAGCAAAAAGCTGAATACGAGCGACGCGACAAGGAGAAGGCCCAGGAAGGTGCTGGAGGAACTGGCAAGAAACGTCCCGGCCGAGGAGGACGCCGCGGCAAGGCCAAGCAGCGGCAAGGAGACAGACCTCCCCGCGGCCGCGACAAGGATGAAGATGACGACGACGACAAAGATATGGATGATGACGAAGCCGATGAGCAGGAGTTCCAGAAAGCCACAGAGGTCCTGTGCGTTGACAGCGGTGCTTCTCTGCATACTTCACACCGCCAGCTCAAGCAGTGGGTGCGGGAAGTCAATGCGGCAGAACCACCCATCGAGTCACGCAAGCCTCTGAAATGGTCCAGCACGCCTATCATCTTTGATATTGAGGACCACCCTGATCGCATAACTGCGGTCGGGTGCTTGCCGATGTTGGTTTCACCAACTATCCTCAACCTCAAGGTCACTAAGATGCTAGTTGACGGCGGGCCGGCTTGAACCTGATCTCCTCCGCGGTACTCCAGAAACTCCAGATCCCTAATGGCGAGCTTGAAGAGACCGACACATTCCAAGGAATCAATCCGGGAAGGAGCAAGCCGAAGGGAAAGATCACGTTGCCGGTGACATTTGGCAGCGAGTTGAACTTCAGGACTGAGAGGGTCACTTTTGACGTTGCTGACTTTCCATTGCCTTACAATGGGATACTCGGCCGTCCAGCACTCGCCAAATTCATGGCAGCCTCTCACTATGGATACAACATACTGAAGATGCCAGGCCCGATAAGTGTCATCTCTGTCCCTGGCGACAAGAAGGATGCTCTTATCTGCGCCGACAAGATCTACCGGGAAGCAGCAGCCGCAACAGATCGCAAGTCACTTGCTGTTGAAGCTCCCGGGGCGAAGAAGAAGACCAAGCCCGGCAAGAGTTCTGATGCCCACTCCGGCAAGCGCACCTCTTCGGAGTGCTGTGCTACCGTCGAGGGCGCACCATCGAGCTCCACCAGCAAGTGTAAGAAGGCAATGGCTGCTCCACCAGAGACCAAGAAGGTGTCCGCCAAGGAGGACGGCGCTGGTGGTACCTTCACCATCAGTGCCACTCTTGACCCTAAATAGGAAAGCGCGCTCGTTGCTTTCCTGCGGGCGAACGTCGATGTGTTTGCGTGGCAACCGTCTAACATCCCCGGTGTTCCCAGGAAAGTAATCGAGCACCACCTTGCCGTCTGTCCTCATGCGCGGCCCGTCAAGCAGAAAGTCAGGAAACAGGCAGTGGAGTGCCAAGAATTCATCGCAGAGGAAATCAAGAAATTGGAAGCAGCAGGGCTTGTCAGGGGAGTGCTCCATCCTACGTGGTTGGCCAATCCTGTAGTCGTGCGCAAGGCTAACGGGAAATGGAGACTTTGTATCGACTTTACCGATGTCAATAAAGCTTGTCCCAAAGACCCATTTCCCTTGCCATGCATCGATCAGATTGTTGACTCCACGGCCGGATGTGACTTGCTTTCATTTCTTGATGCATACTCAGGATACCATCAGATCTTCATGGCAGAAGAGGATGAGGAGAAGACCACATTCATCACCCCATGTGGCGCATACTATTTCGTACGGATGGCTTTCGATTTAAAGAATGCTGGTTCAACATTTGCAAGGGTAGTCCATGACGCTTTTGAGCCACAAATACACAGAAATGTGGAAGCCTACATGGATGACATAGTGGTCAAGAGCAAGGACAAGGCGACTCTGATTCAAGATTTAGACGAAACCTTTGCAAATCTGCGCAAGATCAACCTCAAGCTCAACCCCGAGAAGTGTGTGTTTGGGGTCCCTTCCGGCAAGCTTCTCGGGTTCTTCGTGTCTCAGCGGGGAATTGAAGCCAACCCCGACAAGATCAAGGCCGTTGAGCAGATTGAAGCACCAAAGCGCGTCAAGGATGTATGAAGACTTGCCGGTTGCGTGGCTGCTCTCAGCAGGTTTATCTCTAGATCTGCTGAGCGCGCCCTGCCGTTTTTCAAAATATTGAAAAAGGCAGGTCCAATGAAATGGACTCCGGAGGCGGAGGCTGCGCTGCAGGACTTGAAGAGATACCTGTCCTCCACTCCAACACTTGTCGCACCTAAGCCACAAGAGAAGTTGCTGCTGTATATAGCGACAACCAACCAAGTGGTTAGTGCTGCGTTAGTGGCGGAGAGGGAGGCGGATGATGAGCCAACAACCATGGCAGATGCATCCAGCAACAAGCAAGGGACTTCACCGGCAAGCTCTGGTCCCGACAAAGATGGATCTGCGCTGGCGCGTGAGAAGATGCAGAAAAGAATGGTGCAGCGCCCAGTTTACTTCGTAAGTTCCCTTCTGCAGGGGGCTAGGTCAAGGTACTTTGGTGTTTAGAAATTGCTTTTCATCCTTCTCATGGCCTCGAGAAAGCTGCGCCATTACTTCCAAGCACATGAGATCACAGTCGTAACTCGTTTTCCGTTGAAGAGGATACTGCAAAATCCAGATGCAACAGGCAGGATTGTCGAGTGGGCACTGGAACTGTCAAGCTTTGGCCTCAAGTTTGAGAGCACTTCAACTATCCAAAGCAGAGCATTGGCAGAGTTCATAGCAGAATGGACGCCAACACAAGATGAAGAAATTCCAGAAACAAGCATCCCCGTCAAGGAAGCAAGCAAAGAGTGGCTGATGTACTTTGATGGTGCCTTCTCGCTGCAAGGCGCCGGTGCGGGCGTGCTACTTGTTACACCCACCGGAGAGCACCTCAAGTACGTAGTCCAGATGCACTTTCCCAAGGAGCAAGCAACGAACAATACCGCAGAGTATGAAGGTTTGCTTGCCGGTCTCAGGATCACAACAGACCTTGGGATCAAGAAGCTCATTGTCAGGGGTGACTCACAGCTTGTCGTCCGCCAAGTGAACAAGAATTATCAGAGTCCGTTGATGGAAGCTTACGTTGATGAAGTGAGAAAGCTAGAAGAGCACTTTGACGACCTACAGATGGAACATGTTCCAAGAGCTCAGAACGACATCGCCGATGGCCTGTCGAAGTGTGCCGCACTTAAGTTACCTGTGGAACCAGGGATCTTTGTGCTCAAGCTGACACAACCGTCTGTAACGCCATCAACTGGACAGAGCAAGAAGAGGAAGTTGATTTCTGGTGACTATTTTCTGGCAGAGCTCCCCGAAGCCGCCGCCAAGAAGGTCCTCAAGATCAACACCAAGGATGCTGAGAAGCAGTCTGCTCCGGCAGGCCCTAGGGTTTGTTCCGTCAAAGCAGACGCTCCCGACAAGTTTTGCTCCGGCAAGCTTGCCGGGGAACGTCAAGCTCCGGCTGAGCCACAGGTTCTCGCTGTAGAAGCGGATGTTCCCGCAACAGCAGATGTGCCTTTAGTCCTTGTTGTCGAGCCACAAGCTCCAGCATGGGCACAGCAGATTGTCCGTTTCCTTCAGACAGGAGGACTTCCCGAAGAGCAAGAAGAAGCGAAAAGAGTAGCCCGACAGTCAAGTATGTACCAGTTTGTCGACAACACACTGTACAGAAGAAGACTCAACGGTGTGAAATTGAAGTGTATTCACCGGGAAGACGGACAAGAGCTGTTGGCAGAGATACATGGAGGCATATGTGGTCACCACATTGGCGCAAGAGCACTTGCCGGCAAAGCGTTCCGGCAAGGTTTCTTTTGGCCGACAGCCCTCCAGGATGCAACTGCACAAGTAACCAAGTGTGAAGCGTGCCAGTTCCTTTCCAAGCAGATACACCAACCAGCTCAAGCTCTCCAGACGATCCCTTTATCCTGGCCATTTTTGGTCTGGGGGCTTGACATCCTCGGCCCCTTTCCCCGAGCTGTCGGGGGCTTTGAGTACTTGTACGTTGCAATCGACAAGTTTACAAAGTGGCCGGAAGTGGAACCAGTGAGGAAGGTGACAACACAATCAGCAGTCAAGTTCTTCAGGTTGATTGTTTGCCGTTTCGGGATCCCTAACAGGATCATCACCGACAACGGCACACAATTCACGAGCCACACCTTCATGCAATACGTCCAAGATCTTGGCGCCAAGGTCTTCTTCGCTTCTATTGCTCATCTGAGAAGCAACGGTCAAGCGGAAAGGGCAAATGCTGAAGTGCTGCGCGGGCTCAAGACCAGGACTTTCGACAGGCTGCGCAAGTGCGGAAAGAACTGGATTGAGGAGCTGCCGGTGGTTCTTTGGTCGATCAGGACGACGCCAAATCGAGCCACTGGCCAGACACCTTTCGCTCTAGTCTATGGAGCAGAGGCAGTTCTCCCCACGGAACTCATATACGGGTCACCTCGAGTGCTCGCTTATGACGAGCTTGAGCAAGAGCAGCTGCGACAAGATGACGCGCTGCTCCTTGAGGAGGACCGTCTTTAGGCTGCTGTACGAGCTGCTCGATACCAGCAAGCTTTGCACCGCTACCATAGCCGCAAAGTTAATGCCAGAAGTTTAGAGGAAGGCGACCTTGTTCTTCGGCGCGTCCAGTCCGCCAAGAATTCCAACAAGTTGACGCCGAAGTGGGAAGGCCCTTACCGGGTGAAACGAGTCACTAGGCCTGGCGCTGTCCGCCTTGAGACCGAAGATGACATTCCGGGTAAGCAACTCCTGGAACATTGAGCATCTTCGTAAGTTTTACCCGTAGGGCGCGGTTGCCGGAACCTGTTCCGGCAACCACCTTTTGTACAAGTCTTGCCGATGTTGCATGTAATCCTTTGTACAAAGCCGGGCGTAGACCCCATGCATAAGTAAAGCTCATGTGCTCCGCACATCTTGTCAATTTCATGCTTTGTACTTCTTTTGTATGTGTTATCTGACACTTTGTGCAGCACCTACCCCCGGTAAGCAATAACGAGCCGTAAGGCTCCATATCTTTATTTTCTCTTCTTTCTTTTTCTCAAAAAGGAAGGAAAGGTTCCCTCGCCCACAAGTTTGCCGGGGGGAAAGGAGAAGATAATGGTGTGGACCAGGCGTCGCTCAAGGAAGTTTCGCCTTACCGGGAAGCAAACGACAGAAAAGCTAAGTTGCCAAAGTTTGAGCAATCAGTTTTAATTTTTAAGTTATCTTCCTCGAACGACCGTGCTTTGTATGGAAAACCTGTGCGCGGAGGAACCAACTCGTAGCTAGTTGCGCCCTTACTTTGTCTCGAGTCCGCTCAACAACTTAAGTGAGCTGCGACTAGTTGCGACAAGGTTTCTTGTCGGGAGAGGCACCGCCAGCAGGCTGCTGACGTCCCGCACTCAGCGCTCGCGGCCCAGGTGCCTGCGCCGACAAGTTCCCTAAAAGCGTAGGGCAAAAACATACAAAGGAAGGAATCAAGTAAAGGAAATAACACAGCAATCTCTACCCAAAATAGAGTTATATTACAAGATAGCTTGTCGCATCTCTAACAAATTGTTCTCATGACATGATCGGCAGCGACAAAGAAAAAGAGAAAACAGGCGGCCTAATCTACGCGATCGCCCTCAACCCTCTTGATCCCGCTCTCCTTGTCCACAATGGGTGCGACAAGGGTCTTGAGCACTTCCAGATCAGCATCCGGCGACAAGGTCCTGAGGATGTTGGTGAGGTTGAGGCCTGGGTTGCGGAAGGCCAGCTTCAAAAGCACCTTTTGAAGAGCTCCCGCGCAGATCTTGTGCGACTCGTCGGCCAGCTGCTTCGGGATCTTCTCCCGGAGTCGCTGGAGGGCCGTCGCCACGCCTTTGAAGAACAAGCTGAGCTTGGCGCTGGGTTGGAGGTGCTCATCGGAGGAATACCCGAGATCCTCCATCCCCAGCTGCGCCAGCTCCCCGTCGATGGCTGCGGCAACATTCACGAGACCCTCGGTCCAGTGCTCCACATTCTCCCTAAATGCATTCTGGGCGGCAGCAGCACTCGCCAGCAGCGCCTCGTCGGCCTTGATCTTCTCCATCAAGGCCACCTCCCGCTCCCTGGCGCCGTCCAGCGTCTGAGTCAAAGTAACCAACTTCAACTCAAGATCTGTGTTGGAGTCCTTGGCGGCGCTGAGCTCTTTGCTCCTCTCAGCGAGACGACCCTGCAGCTCGCCATGAGCGGCCGCGTCCTTCTCGCGCTGACGCTTGAGCGCGGCAAGTTCCTCGCCGCTCGCCTTGAGATCGGCCTCCAGCTGCGCCATCTTCGTCTCTAGCTCCTTCTTGGCGGCCTCAGCAGCTGCGGCAGCATCCTCTGCTTCCTTGAGAGCCCCGCCAAATGTTTGCTCGCGCGCGGCAAGCTCCTCCTCGTGGCTGTCAAGGTTGACCTTGCGCTGCGCCAACTCACCTTCCTGCGCAGATAGCTTCTCGGCAACAAGCCGCTGTTGCTCTTCGACTTCAGCCTTCTCGAGGAGGAAGGCTTTCCGCTCCTCGGCGACTTGCTCCCGCTCCTCTGCTAGGGACCAGAGAGTTTCCTACCTGAGGCTCCGGAGCTCCTCCGCGCGCTTCTCAATGTCCACTCCCGCCTTGGCGACAAGCGCTTCTCGGGATACCAGCTTGGCCTGTCGGGCGCGGTAAAGCGACAACAGCTTCCGCAGTAGCCGCTCCTCCTCAGGCTCGTCGCTGCTGCTGTTTGGCGCATCGACCAGCGTCAGCCCAGCGGAGGCGAGCACCTCTCCATCCAAGATCTCTCCTTCGACCGCCGCCCCGGAGCTTGGCGCCCAGGGGAGCTTGATGAAGATGCCGTCGCCGACCTTCAAATAGGCGCCGGGCTGGGGCTCTTCGGAGCCTGGTGCTGCAGCAGTGGCGGAGGGATCGGCGGTCGGCGTAGCGCCTGACGCTCCTACGGCTTCGGGGCCGTCAGTGCAATCGCCGGATCCCTCGCCAGCTTCTGCGGCGGCAGCCTTGGCGGCCTCTTCGCCGGCAGGATCATCAGCACCGGCTTCTCCTTCGGTGGTGACGGCGTCGTCAGTATCGCTGCGCGCGTCCTCCTCGCCGGCGACCTCGGTTTCCATCGGCTCAGCGGCAGATGGATCTGAAGAACACAAAAAAAAGAAGAGAAAAGTCAAGCAAATATCCAAAAAGAAAATCAAAAGAAGAAGAACCCAAGGGAAGTTTTCAGGCAAGAGGATTACCTGTACTAGGATCTGCAGTCGTGGTCTCAACCACCGGAGGGTCGCTGGTGCTGTCCCTTGCCGGAGAACTGTTCCTTGCCGGAGAATTCTCCTTTGCCGGAGAATGCTCCCTTGCCGGGGAATCCTCCCTTGGCGGTGTAGTCGAAGCAGATGGCATTTCCAGAGCGGCTTCCGGGCACTCCTGGTGAGGCTGCTCTGCTCCTACACAAATCAACAGTCAGATATCAGCAAAAAAAGAGCACCCATGCGCACCAGACAACAGGAAGTAAACCATATACTTACGATGGGGGCTGCGCTGGGGGCTGTTTTGAGGAATGGTTGCCGGGTCCGGCAAGGTGGTCTCGGACACGCCCCCTGCTGTCACGGTGGGTTCGTCCTCGATGACAATCACCAGGACCTTGGCTCTCTTCGCCGCTCTCTGGGCCAGCGTCCTGAAAAGGAATGGGTTCAGAGTGAAGCAAATCAGATACAAGACAAAGCAACAAAATTGAAGAACTACAAGTACAGCAAAGAATCTTACTCTTCTTCTTCCTCGTCGGAGCTGAGCACGGAGAGATCGAAGTCCGGCTCGCCTCCGGTGCGATGTGGCAGAGGAGTAGGTTCCCTTTGCCGCTTGGCGGGAGCAGTAGCGGTGGTCCGGGAGGGCCCCGCTCCAGTTGCCGCAGCGGCGTGAGGTGCTCCCGCGGCAACAATGCTTGCCACGGTGGAGCGCGTCGCGCGGCGCGGCTGTTGTTCACCCGTCTGCCACCCCGCTACGTCCCCGGACTTGCGGAGACGCCTTCTTGGTGGAGCTGGGGGCTCCGCTTGCGGCGAGCTGGCTGAAGGTGGGGAGGAGGAGGAGCCGATCATCAACGAATCGCTCGCGCCCTCGGCGGTCTCACTCGACTCAGCTTCAGGCCCGACAAGCTCTTCCTCGCCGGCAAACTCCTCTCGCTCGACAAGACTTGCCGCCTCTGCTGCCTCTACCTCCTCCACGGTGAATCCAAACTCGCCTGTGGCAGCTGCTGCCGCCGCCTCTTCCAGCCTAGTGGCGATGCGCTGCATCTCCGCATCGGTGGTGTCGCTAGTAAGGCTCTTCTGTTCATCGGAGCGGACCGGCACTTCTACCAAGCCGTCGAAGAAATCCCGCACAACATCTTCTGCAGGCTCTTGCCAGGTTGGGACAATTCCATGCGAATCGCACAGCGGCATCATTGCACGGATGCGGTCGAGCGAGGAATTGTTGCACAGCGGAACGACACCCCTCGGCAACATGAACGCTTCAGGATGCTAAGGATCGCGCTTGAACAGTTCCAGGATCATCGCGTCCAATTCCAGGACGGTGAAGTTGAAGTTGAGGCCCGGGCGCAGCCTCATGATATCCGCCGCGTTCTGGAACTCCCAGGCGGGTCTCCTCCTCTCCTGCAGAGGGGCGATGCGACGGCGAAGAAAATCTGCGCCAACGGCGCCTACGGTGAGCTCGACAAGCCTAAGGCGTAGGATCTGGGTGACGGCAATCTTCAGCCTATCGTCTTCCGGGGCCAAGTTGCTCCAATCGTTGCCGCACGCTACTGGGGCTTGGCGCTGGGTAGTAAATGGCTGCGGGTTCTCCTCGACAATCCAGCACCATTCTGCTCTCCATTCCTCCCACTTGCTGCAGAGCTCTCCCTCCAGATAAGCTTCCTTCTTGCCAGCTCTCGAGATCCAGGCGATTCCGCCGGAAAGAGGCTCTCCTCTCTCGACTCGGGGCATAAAGAAGTGGCGGAAAAGGGCTACGTTTGGATAGACTCCGACAAAGTTTTCGCAGAGATGTGCGAAAACTGCCATGGTCAGAACAACATTGGGGGTGAAGTCAAGGAGGCGGAACCCGTTGTTCATGATATCGCAAAAAAATTCAGAGAAAGGCGGGCAGAGCCCGCAGTAGAAGAACAACGTGAAGAAAGGGTATCCATTCGGAGCCAGTTCCGAAGCGGCAGCTGGGAGTACCTTCGTACGCGGATGCGCTCGCGTCTCCATCGACCAGAAGAGGTAGTAGT
>NC_057807.1:119157183-119167181 GCF_018294505.1 Triticum aestivum | reverse complement strand
CGACTTCACGACCTTCCCCTTGTCGGCTTTCAGAGCCATGGCAGAGGTGGTGGGGGAGATCGACGGCGTTGGTGATGCTGGTGGCGATGGGGGGCGAAGCGCTGCTCTCTTTTAGCTTTGGGAAGAAGGGGGGAGCGGCGGAGATTCTGAGATTGGAGTAGCAACCGGCGAGATGGGCGAACTGCCCCTACTTCCCCTGCTTATAAAGAGGGAGGGGGCGGGCGTTCCGTCTTTCCGAATAAAGAAACCACCCACGATCTCTCCCACGACGCCGCATTCAGCGCGTGCCGTTCAGGGAGGGCGCGGTGGATACAGAGTAAGATACAGCGTAACCCAGGCCGCGCGTGCCCGTGCCTTGTTTTGGGCCTGGCCCAACAGCGCTCGGCGCCATGTGTGGCCCAGGCCCGGGGGCTCCTGTCGGTGTACTAGAGTAGGGGTACCCTAGTATCCCGAACTTGTGCACGGGTAGTCGCAGCACCCCGCGGCAAGGCTTGCCGGGTGACCGGCAAGGTCCTCCGTGGTTCCTTTGGAGCCATTCAAGAACAAAGTATTTAAGCCAAAGAGACAAGGCCCCAGCAAGAGGAGCTTGCCGGGAAGGCCAACCAAGGCATCTCAAGGAACTTGCCGCGACGCGCCACGCGTCCCGGCAAGGCCCGGTGAGCGACAAGCTTCCGGACGCGACAAGACAACGACCGCGGCAAGGCGCTTGCCGCGGCAAGCGACCACTCTGTACCCACGCTCCATCACATCCACCAACGTGTCACCCTGGGGCCTTTCCAGGCGCGCGTGGCGAGAGGCCGTGCAGCCAGCGGTGCGCGGTGGCAAGCGGCGCTGACAAGATAGCCATCGTGGCAGGCGGTGGCGTCCCTGACGGTCCTTTTCTGCACTGTTAGGGCGATGCAGACAGGCATTTAATGCCTTTGTCCCCTGCCGTCAGGGTTAGGTAGGATACACTGTACATGTAGCTGTACCTACCACAATTCCTTTTCCATTTTTACCCTTGTCTACGTTGCCACCTGTCGGTGACCCCTTGAGCATATAAAAGGAGGCCCATGCGCAATGTAGAGGGGGGTTGGAAGGCAGAAAACGCTCGCGCTCGGTCTCGTTAGCAGCTCGTGTGTACTGTAGCACTTAGCGCTCCCGAGCAAGAACTCAATACACTCAGACATGCAGCAGTAGGAGTGTTATCTCTCCGGAGAGCTCCGAAGCTGGGTAAACTGCTCGTGTGCTTCGCCTCGATCCGCTCTTCGTGCGATCTTCGCCCCCCGCCGAACCGAAAGGGGCTCGGTCCGCCGGCCCCATAGGTGTTCGTGGATCAGTTTCCCCCGACAAGGTATCTCCGAAGGTGTTTGTTGAGTTGCCATAGATCGAGATTAGGATTTGTCACTCCAAGTATCGGAGAGGTATCTCTGGGCCCTCTTGGTAATACACATCATAAGCTTGCAAGAAAACGACTAAGGAGTTAGTCACGAGGTGATGTATTACAGAACGAGTAAAGAGACTTGCCGGTAAAAAGATTGAACTAGGTATGAATATACTGACGATCGAATCTCGACAAGTAACATACTGATGGACAAAGGGAATTACGTATGTTGTCATATCGGTTTGACCGATAAAGATCTTCGTAGAATATGTAGGAGCCAATATGGGCATCAAGGTTCCACTATTGGTTATAGAGTGGAGAGGTGTCTCAGTCATGTCTACATAGTTCTCGAACTCGTAGGGTCCGCACGCTTAATGTTCGATGATGATATAATATTATATGAGTTATGTGATTTGGTGACTAAATGTTGTTTGGAGTCTCGGATGAGATCACGGACATGACGAGGAGTCTTGAAATGATCTAGAGGTAAAGATTGATATATAGGATGATGGTATTCTGACACCAGAAGTGTTCCAGAGGGTACCGAGTACATATCGGGTCACCGGAAGGGGTTCCGGGCACCCCCGAAAAAAGATATGGGCTTTATTGGCCAAGAGGGGAAATGCACTAGCCACAAGGGGCTGGTGCACCCCTCATATGGGCCGGCCTAGGAGGAGAAGGAAAGAGGGGAAGGGAAAGGAAAGAGGGGAATAGGATTCCCCCTTCCTTCCCTTTCCCCCCTCCGACAAATATGGCAGGGGGCGCGGCAAAGGGCAGGAGCCCAAGTAGGATTCAGACCTACTTGGGGCACCCCTTGGCCTCTCCCATCTCCCTCCCACCTATATATATATATATATATATATATATGAGGAGGGGGGTGCCTAGCACACCCCAGACAATTTCTTAGCCGTGTGCGGCACCCTCCTCCACCGTTTACACCACGGTCATATTTTCATAGTGCTTAGGCGAAGCCCTGTGGAGATCACTTCACCATCACCGTCACCATGCCGTCATGCTGACGAAACTCATCTACTACCTCGATGTCTTGCTGGATCAAGAAGGCGAGGGACGTCACCGAGTTGAACATGTGCAGAATGCGGAGGTGTCATTCATTCGGTACTTGATCGGTTGAAGCGCGAAGAAGTTCGACTACATCAACTGCGTTGTGAAACGCTTCCACTTATGGTCTACGAGGATACGTAGACACACTCTCCACCTTGTTGCTATGCATCTCCATGGATAGATCATTGTGTGTGCGGAGAAAAAAATTATTTTCCATGCAACGATTCTCAATAGTGGCATCATGAGCCAGGTCCATGCGTAGATGATATGCACGAGTAGAACACAAGTGATAGTCATACTGCTTACCAGCAACGTCTTATTTCGATTCGGCAGTATTGTGGTGTGAAGCGGCCCAGACCAACCTTACATGTCCACATACATGAGACCAGTTCCACCGACAGACATGCAACTAGTTTTGCATAAAGGTGGCTAGCGGGTGTCTGTTTCTCCTACTTTAGTTGAATCGAATTTGACTACGGCCGGTCCTTGAAGAAGGTTAAAACAGCAAATTTGATGAATCATCATTGTGGTTTTTGCCGTAGGTAAGAACGGTTCTTGCTAGAAGCCCGTATCAGCCACGTAAAATTTGCAACAACAAAGTAGAGGACGTCTAACTTGTTTTTGAAGGGTATGTTGTGATGTGATATGGTCAAGAAATGATGTGATAAATGTTATTGTATGAGATGACCATGTTTTCTAAAGTTATCGGCAATCGGCAGAAGCATTATGGTTGTCTCTTTATTGTATGAAATGCAAACACCATGTAATTGCTTTACTTTATCTCTATGCGTTAGCGATAGTCGTAGAAGCAATAGTTGGCGAGACAACCACGACGCAATGATGGAGATCAAGGTGTCGAGCCGGTGACGATGGAGATCATGACGATGATTTGGAGATGGAGATCAAAAGCACAAGATGATGATGGCCATATCATGTCACATATTTTGATTGCATGTGATGTTAATCTTTTATGCATCTTATTTTGCTTAGTACGGCGGTAGCATTATAAGATGATCCCTTCACTAAATTTCAAGATAAAATTGTTCTCCCTAAGTATGTACCATGGCTACAGTTCGTCGTGTTGAGACACCATGTGATGATCGGGTGTGATAGACTCTACGTTCACATACAACGGGTGCAAGACAGTTTTGCACATGCAGAATACTTGGGTCAAAGTTGACGAGCCTAGCATGTACAGACATGGCCTTGGAACACTAGAGACACTGGTACGCATCAGTGCTATACAAACGGTTTTAAACCCCTTTCCGCGATGGCATTTGGAACCGTTGCCAAGTGAGTGTGGGCGATAGGAGGGGTCCTTCCCACACGACCCAGAAACCGTCGGGGATAGGCCCTCCTGGCACACAAGCTCCCCAATTGTTTCCGTTCGTATGTACATCCCACACGGTGAATCCCAGAAAAACATTTCTGTTCGTATGTATATCACACACAGTCAATCCAAGGAGTACGTTTCCGTTCTTATGTACATCCCACACAATGAATCTAGGGAAAATATTTCCGTTCGTATATACATCCCACACAGTCAATCGAGGAAAAACATTTCCGTTCGTATGTACATCCCAAACAATTAGGCCTCTATAGTCATGTGAAAAAGGTGGACATCAACATAAATCTGCCGATATGTTTGTGGTAGGTACGTTATCGCACACGGTTCAAGAATGTAAAATGTGTGTGGTGTGCCTCTACTAACACCAACACGCACATTTTAGTAACTGTGTGCGATTGCTATTCCTATCACACACGCACGCTGGTTTGAAACGTTTGTCGTATTACCATGAATTGCACACGCGTATGAGACGAAATCGATGTGTGCGTCCGAAGGGCATCGCAAACGTTTCACGTCAAAGAACCATCTGTTTTATTTTTTCATCGCACACGTTGTTTTCTTTCTAACCGTGTGCACATTATTTTATTCGCTCCTGTACAATTTTTTTGCTGTAATTTATTGTTCGAATTGGAATTTTTGAAATATGAAACGTGCAATTCAAATTTTCAGCACAATGGTTCAACAACGAATCCATAAATAAAATTGTCAGTACAATATGTTCAGTAATTACAGGATTAGACAACAATTAACTATGATGAACCACAATATTTACAAGCGGTAAAGGTGAAGAGACAAGTGTAAATCATTTTGACTGCCGATGTTGTTGAAGAAGCGGAATGCCCGTAATGTGCCTTCCTGCATGCCATAGGGACGAACAACTTTTGTCCAACCCCTTGTGACCACCGCCCGCTCATCCTTGACCGCCTTCAAGAAGACTTCTAGAGCATTATCATGGTAGCATGAATTATATACTCTAACCTTAGTTGCCTCCACTCCGGTCATGTAGTTTGCAAGGTAATCATCAGTAAATAGCTTTGGAAACCACTGAAAAGAGAAAAATATCAAATCATGAGGTCTAATAGAGTAACTTGTTGTGGGCAGGTGGAAAAGGCAACAAATTACTTACCATCCTAAAGTTCACTGATGTCTTGGACAAAGTGTAAATAAAGAGCTTAATTCCCATCACCCGTTTCTTCCGCCTAACAATCTTTCTTAGTTTCCTCACTAGACACTTGTTCATGAATATCTCATTGCCCCATACGCAAAAGGGATCGAAGCGTGGATCAGTACCGCTCATATACGTACCTACAAGCAACCAGTAAATGTTAGAAGCTAAATGAGATTGCACAAATGATGTAAAATAGAACTACCTACATTCCTAAGTACAAGTATTTTTAGAGATTTCAATATAAACTACATACGAATGTATATAGAATTATAGGTATAGTTTAGATTAGAATCTAGATTCACTCATTTTGCTCTTTATGTAGTCTATATTGGAATCTCTAAATATACTTAAATTTAGGAATAGATGGTGTATAAGACATGGGATGCAACTAACCTATCACGCCCAATATGCGATACTATCCTAAAGAGACTCGAAGGTCCCACCAAGGATAGAACCGCATATTGAAACGCTTTTGCAAGGTGGATATCATTTCATCAACATTAGATAATAGATGGGGATACATACAAGAGGCATACAATGCCACACGAATACAACATCATCATACATAAGATCAACCTCCGACTACGGATGAAACACAAACAGAAGCTCAAACGACATCCACCCTGCTAGCCCAGGCTGCCGACCTGGAACCTATCCCCTGATCGAAGAAGAAGCAGAAGAAGAACTCCAAACAAGCAAACATCGCTCTCGCATCAAGATCATCGCATAACCTGTACCTGCAACTGTTGTTGTAGTAATCTGTGAGCCACGAGGACTCAGCAATCCCATTACCATGGGTATCAAGACTAGCAAAGCTTAATGGGAAAGGAAGGGGTAAAGTGGTGAGGCTGCAGCAACGACTAAGCATATATGGTGGCTAACATACGCAAATAAGAGCGAGAAGAGAGCAAGCGGAACGGTCGTGAAGCTAGCAATGATCAAGAAGTGATCCTGAACTCCTACTTACGTCAAACATAACCCAAAAACCGTGTTCACTTCCCGGACTCCGCCGAGAAGAGACCATCACGGCTACACACGCGGTTGATACGTTTTAATTCGGATCTGGTGTCAAGTTATCTACAACCGGACATTAACAAATTCCCATCTGCCCATAACCGCGGGCACGGCTTTCGAAAGTTTATACCCTACAGGGGTGTCCCAACTTAGCCCATGATAAGCTCTCGCGATCAACGAAGGATATACCTTCTCCCAGGAAGACCCGATCAGACTCGAAATCCCGGTTTACAAGACATTTCGACAATGGTAAAACAAGACCAGCAAAGCCGCCCGATGTGCCGACAATCCCGATAGGAGCTGCACATATCTCGTTCTCAGGGCAACACCGGATAAGTCAAGCTACGAGTAAAAGCAGACCTTGAGTTTCCCCGAGGGGGCCCCGCAGGCTGCTCGGTTCGGACCAACACTTAGACAAGCACTGGCCCGGGGGGCTAAAATAAAGATGACCCTTGGGTTAATTACTCGCAAGGGAAATATAGGTGGTGGTGAGGCAAATGGTAAAACCAATGTTGGGCCTTGCTAGAAGAGTTTTATTCAAAGCGAACTGTCAAGGGGGTCCCATAAATCACCCAACCGCATAAGGAACGCAAAATCCGGGAACATAACACCGGTATGACGGAAACTAGGGCGGCAAGAGTGGAACAAAACACCAGGCATAAGGCCGAGTCTTCCACCCTTTACCAAGTATATAGATGCATTAATTAAAATAAGAGATATTGTGATATCCCAACATAATCCTGTCCACCATGGAGCAATCTTCAACTTCACCTGCAACTAACAACGCTATAAGAGGGGCTGTGCAAAGCGGTAACATAGCCAAGCAACGGTTTGCTAGGAAGGGTGTCAAAGGTTAGAGGTTCATGGAAATTTGGGAGGCTTGATGAGCAAAACATAGGTAACGCAACATAGCGATAGAACGAAGCAACTAGCATAGCAATGATAGTATTGGGATCCAAGGTGACGGTCATCTTGCCTGAAATCCCGCAAGGAAGAAGAATGCGTCCAGGAAGAAGACGAACGGATGAAGCCGAACCAAGCGTAGATGAACGAATCCTCATGATCACAACGAAACGGGAACTATCGAGAAGAAGCACACAACATGGTAAACACACCACACGTAGACAAGACATGATGCACAACCAAGCATGATGCAAGACAAGACTACATGAAGCTACTCATGGCAAGAGATGATGCAAACAAGAACAACACATCAAGGCAAGTTTAAATGAGGCCGAGAACAACATATAACAATTCCGGTAAGTCCTCATATGCATATTTCGAAATTGGTCCAGAGCTGAATAAACCTTATGTTCAAGTTGTTAAACAGCAAGTTAAGATGCACCAAGATGATCTACACGAGATTCTAGTCAAGTTACATATAAAGTTCAATAGATTTGGAGCTACGGCCTAGAAGTTATGAGCAAAACAAGTTAAACATGACATTGATGCAAAATGCATACAAACATCAAGCAAACACCTCAAAACAAGGATGCAACAAGATAATATGAATCTATATGCAATATCAAGCAAGTTTTGTTGGGGAACGTTGCAGAAAATTAAATTTTTTCCTACGGTTTCACCAAGATCCATCTATGAGTTCATCTAAGCAACGAGTCATAGGAGAGAGATTGCATCTACATACCACTTGTAGATCGCATGCGGAAGCGTTCAAGAGAACTGTGATGATGGAGTCGTACTCGCTGTGATCCAAATCACCGATGACCAAGTGCCGAACGGACAACACCTCCGCGTTCAACACACGTACGGAGCGGATGACGTCTCCTCCTTCTTGATCCAGCAAGGGGGAAGGAGAGGTTGATGAAGATCCAGCAGCACAACAGCGTGGTGGTGGATGCAGCAGGACTCCGGCAGGGCTTCGCCAAGCTGCTGCGGGAGGAGGACGAGGTGTAGCAGGGGGAACAACATATAACAATTCCGGTAAGTCCTCATATGCATATTTCGAAATTGGTCCAGATCTGAATAAACCTTATGTTCAAGTTGTTAAACAGCAAGTTAAGATGCACCAAGATGATCTACACGAGATTCTAGTCAAGTTACATATAAAGTTCATTAGATTTGGAGCTACGGCCTAGAAGTTATGAGCAAAACAAGTTAAACATGGCATTGATGCAAAATGCATACAAACATCAAGCAAACACCTCAAAACAAGGACGCAACAAGATAATATGAATCTATATGCAATATTAAGAAAGTTTCATATAGAGCACACTCAAAACGGAGCAACAATGCAACACACACACACACACTATACAAGTTTAAAGGACAAGCTGTCCAAAACAGCAACTAGGCATATTGCAAGCATCAAAACAACATGCTACAACACCCCAACATGAGAACAAAACGCATGAACATGATTTACATGTAAAGCATAATAAAACATGAACACTGAGCTATCTCCAGAAATCACTAGAACATGCTCAAACACACATGGCAAGAGTGTAAATAATAACAGTTTCAGACTTTGCAGAAATAACATCAGGTTGCAATGTTTAGAGCTATCAAACAACATGTTACAGGAACTTATCATGGCAAACAAAGGCATGGCATGAACCTACTAAATGCATAGAACAAAAGTCCTTTACTGATCATGAGCCAAAAAGGATCACAAGAAATGATGGCACCCATGTAAACATGGCAAGTTATATGACAGATTCATACATGGCAGGAACGACAATAAGTAGGCATGTTGGTGAGCTTATACCACTCACCACAGAGCAATACATGGCATGACAAGGCAACCAACAGTAAGAAGACATGTTTATGAAGTGAAGCATGGCAAGAGCAAGTTCATAGGGTACATGGATCACTAGCAAATCACATGGCAACATTGAACTTAATGTTAACAGGCTGACAACAACATTATTTAGCAAGTTTGGAGCAAGATAACAACAATCTACAGCAGGCTATAAATGCAACCAGGGGCATGTATAGATAGAGCATGCCATGTATAACAAAACATCCTTAGTGAACATCTCCAGATTATGCATGGAATGGCTTGTAGCAGCAGGTTTACATAGCATCACAAAATAACAGATTCAGCCTAGCAAAACAGCAACAGCAAGTACCCTACTTAACAAGCTCGATTCACTCACCACAAGTCATTGCATGGCAAGATAAGCATAGCATCAGCAAGAAGACATGTTTATGAAACTAACCAAGGCAAGAACAAGTTCATAGCATGCAAGGATCAACTACAACAACCTTGGCAAAATTGAATAACATGTAAACAATCTGCCAGGAAACATTTTATAGCAAAAGTAGAGCAAGAAACTAACATGCTAGACTACTCCATAATTGCAAACAGGGGCATTAATGGATTGATAATAACCACATGTTCAAAACATCCTTACTGAAGTATCTCAAGATATGCATGGATCTCTTTGTAGCAACATGTTTACATGACATCAAAATAACAGCAGAACAGGGACTAAAATCAGCAACATCACGAAGCCTAGTTTGCATGCTTGTTCTAGTCACCACATTGATCACAAAAATACATTGCATACACCCCTGTAAAGATGGCATGATGTATCACAAAACACATGTAGACATCAACCTCATAGGATGCACACATCAAACATGGCAAAAAAGAAAAATGAACATATTCTGTTAACAGACAGCAGACAACATTATATAGCACTCTTGCAACGATGATTCAAGCATCAAGATGGACTCAAATGAACATGATGCAATGGAATGAAATGAAGTACTCGTTGAGACGAAAACAATTTGATATGCTACACGCCGAAAACGGAGCCACGGATGCGGAGTTATGATGCTATGAACATGCAACAAATTACTGACAGAAAAATGACTTAGTGGATTTAGGGGGGAGAGAAGTCAACCCTAGTGATATGGATCTGGATCCAGGGGTCGCCGGAGCTCGTGAGCCGAGGCGGCGGCGCGGCGCGGGAGAGGACGGAGGGCGCCGGAGATGGTGGCCGAGGTGGCGGAGGAGCTCGCCGGGACGGGGCGCGGTGGCGACCAAGGCGGCGGGCGGAGGCGGCGGGGCCGGCAAC
>NC_057807.1:119150942-119156850 GCF_018294505.1 Triticum aestivum | reverse complement strand
GCCCGCTATGGGCCTGGCGGGCCACGGTGGCGATGGGCGGCGGCGCGGACAGGTGATGGTCTCGGATTGGGCGCGGGCGCGGGCGGACATGTCCGGGCGGCGGGTGGACGTGTCCGTCGGCGGGAGGGAGAAGTTAGGGTTTGGACCCGGGATTTCGGGGGAGAGGGTATATTTATAGATAGAGGGAGCTAGGAGAGTCCAAATGAGGCACGGTTTTCGCCCACACGATCGTGATCGAACGACGGAGAGCATGGAGGGGAGTAGGATGGGTTCATGGGCTGTGGTGAAGAGGGGCTGGGCTGCAAAGAGAGAGGGGGTTTCGGGCTACGCGGTTAACCGTTGGAGTATCAAACGAACTCCAAATGGCACGAAACTTGACAGGCGGTCTACCGGTGGTATACCAAGGCCGCTTGACAAACCTCGGGCCATTCCTAGAAACTTTAACACCCGCTCACAATGAAAGACAAAAGGGGAACGCCGGAGGGCATAGGAGTGCCGGATTGCAAAACGGACAACGGGGAAAATGCTCGGATGCATGAGACGAACACATATGCAAAATGAGATGCACATGATGACATGATAAAATGCAACACGCAAGCAAATGACATGGCAACGACGGCAAAAAACTAGCGGACACCTGGCGCATCGAATCCGGGGCATTACAACACTCCTCCACTAACAAGAGATCTTGTCCCGAGATCTTAGGACCGAGACGAAAGAGAAAAAGGAAGAGGTGAAACAACAACTCAAAGAAAAAGCAAGGAATCGAGAGCACTCGAGAAGAAGAAAGGAACGATGAGAATGACGAGAATCGAAAGCTCACATAATCAGATAGACTATGTAACCACTCCGGTTAGAATGAGATAAGAAACGAATAAGACTGAAAGGATTTAGGCAACACTCCAGCTGAAACATGGAGGAATAGAACACGAGCTTGAGAGGATGGAATGATACTTGATGAAGACATGACACAAAACCTCCGGAAAGAATTGAAAGAGTTGAATGAAAAGAACGAATAAGAAAAATGACAACTTGTGCCACGGATGAAATTGAAAACATCTTTAGAAGGAAGGATTGAACGGAGTTGTTGAGAAAATCAACAACGAAAAGAATAAGCTTGTTGTGGTCTTATAGGTAACATCTCAAGATCATGAGGTGATAGCCGGCCACAAACGGAAATGATTGGATAACTGAGAAGAACGAAGAAATGCAAAACTCCACTTCGAAAGAATTCGGAGAATTAATTGCACTTCAAAAAGCAAGAAGGAAAGATACTTGAGCTCCTTTGATAAGAATCTTGATGAACACTTGAGGAATGAATTAAATCATGATGAGCCACTGTGAAGAACTGCGGTAACAAAAGGATGACGAGATAAAATGAAGGATGAAAGAATAAGATGAGCGTTGCGATGATTTAGATGGAGGTTCCGACGAAATGGCCGAGGAAATTTGAACTCCGGAAAAGAAAAGATGAAAACACTTGGAACTAGAATTTATTCCTCAAGAACAAACTCCGAAGGAAGGGATTACTCACTTGGATGAAATAAGAATAAGATTTATTGTATGCTTATCCTTCATCAAATTAAATTGATGACCAACAATGGATTTGGCATACTACTTATTCTTCTTGAAAAAGGATTAAGGGGTGCCATATCGCAAGCTTGAGAAGGTCTTCATGAACCACCGGTAGGATTGAAAAGAACGAATGTGTATATGATAATCAAGGAAAAAGAATCTTGAATGAACCACCGTAAGAATTTGGAAATGACTGACGAAAGAGAAATAATCACCGGGAAGAATTAGCAGAACAAATATGCTAGAGGGGATTTAGATGCAAGAGAACGGGAAGAACTCGAGCTGATTAATGAGCATTTGAACAAAGCACCAGGATAATTGGATAACGGTAGCTGAAATGTGAGGACAAAGAATTCTTCTGGAACGATGGCCTCCGGATGATCGAGACGGAAAAAAAACAACTCCTGAAATACTCCGGATGGATGAAAAGAATTGCACGACTGGAAACAATTTGATAGGATAACGTCGAGCTAGCACCACGAATCTTCGAGAGGACGGACAAGATTTAGAGGAAAAACTCTTCTTCGATGATGACGGAAAACACCAAAAAAATTACTGAGATACTCCGGGAGAATGAAAAAGAGAAGGGGTTGAACCAAAGATGAAAAGAATTTGAAAGCGAACTTGGAGATGGCATGTGACTGATGGAATCCATTCTTATGTCACACTTTGAAAAGAATTGAGAATAAATCCGGGGGAATTAGAAGATTCAGGTAAGATCCTAGGAAAAGACCTGTGGGTTAGGGCCCACTTAAGAGAAAAAACACCGTTGGAAAGGGATGTTGAACAGATAGACGATGCACCGGAACGATTGAATTTTTTTTTGAGGTAACAACTTCGAATTAATTCGAACACAGACGAATCTCTTGAGATGTCTTCCGAACTCTGGAATGATAAACTGGCGAGAGGCGAACGAGCAGGGAAAACACTTGAGCCGAGGAAAAGAATATGATCAACCCGAAAGAAACTTGAATTGCGTCCACCAGAAAAAGAAAAGAGATGAAGAACGACGAATGAGACGAGAATTCACCGGTTGAAATAATTGAGGGAAGACTGAAGAGGTTCCGCACGAATGAAATAGCTTCTCGAATAGAGGCTCAGACTCCGGGAAGAAAAGGGTGGGAGGGCGGGAAAACAAAGGCAACTAGAAGGGAGAACCGATGAATATCTTGAAGAGAAAACGCCGGTTGAAAGAAAGCAAAGGCTTCACACGAATAGGATGGATACTCAATTATGGACTCCGGCTCCAAGAAGAAAAGGGGTGGACGGGTGGGAAAAGAAAACAACTGAGGATTGAACTTGGCAATGATGAAGAGGGTCGAGTCAACTTGATGAGAAATGCACCGGATGAAAAGAGAAGAGAACCAACGATCGGAAAACCAACTGCCGATCCTAAAGAAAAATTTGAAGGGGAAGAGAAGTAATTCAAAACACCTACGTCAAGATTCCTCACCAGAGCGACGAAGAGGCAGAGGAGTAAAAAGAATTCCTACTCTCCAATATAACTAGACTCCAAAAATAGTTTTCTTCTAGACTCAACAACGGCCAAACTACACAATCAATCAAGGGGCTCCGAGGGTCGGTCGAGGCTCTAATACCAACTTGTCACGCCCAATATGCGATACTATCCTAAAGAGACTCGAAGGTCCCACCAAGGATAGAACCGCATATTGAAACGCTTTTGCAAGGTGGATATCATTACATCAACATTACATAATAGATGGGGATACATACAAGAGGCATACAATGCCACACAAATACAACATCATCATACATAAGATCAACCTCCGACTACGGATGAAACACAAACAGAAGCTTAAACGACATCCACCCTGCTAGCCCAGGCTGCCGACCTGGAACCTATCCCCTGATCGAAGAGGAAGCAGAAGAAGAACTCCAAAAAAGCAAACATCACTCTCGCGTCAAGATCATCGCATAACCTGTACCTGCAACTGTTGTTGTAGTAATCTGTGAGCCACGAGGACTCAGCAATCCCATTACCATGGGTATCAAGACTAGCAAAGCTTAATGGGAAAGGAAGGGGTAAAGTGGTGAGGCTGTAGCAGCGACTAAGCATATATGGTGGCTAACATACGCAAATAAGAGCCAGAAGAGAGCAAGCGGAACGGTCGTGAAGCTAGCAATGATCAAGAAGTGATCCCGAACTCCTACTTACATCAAACATAACCCAAAAACTGTGTTCACTTCCCGGACTCCGCCGAGAAGAGACCATCACGGCTACACACACGGTTGATGCGTTTTAATTCGGATCTGGTGTCAAGTTATCTACAACCGGACATTAACAAATTCCCATCTGCCCATAACAGCGGGCACGGATTTTGAAAGTTTATACCCTGCAGGGGTGTCCCAACTTAGCCCATGATAAGCTCTCGCGATCAATGAAGGATATACCTTCTCCCAGGAAGACCCAATCAGACTCGGAATCTCGGTTTACAAGACATTTCGACAATGGTAAAACAAGACCAGCAAAGCCGCCCGATGCACCGACAATCCCGATAGGAGCTGCACATATCTCGTTCTCAGGGCAACACTGGATAAGTCAAGCTACGAGTAAAACCATACCTCGAGTTTCCCCGAGGGGGCCCCGCAGGCTGCTCGGTTCGGACCAACAGTTAGACAAGCACTGGCCCGGGGGGGCTAAAATAAATATGACCCTTGGGTTAATTACTCCCAAGGGAAATATAGGTGGTGGTGAGGCAAATGGTAAAACCAATGTTGGGCCTTGCTGGAAGAGTTTTATTCAAAGCGAACTGTCAAGGGGGTCCCATAAATCACCCAACCGCGCAAGGAACGCAGAATCCGGGAACATAACACCGGTATGACGGAAACTAGGGTGGCAAGAGTGGAACAAAACACCAGGCATAAGGCCGAGTCTTCCACCCTTTACCAAGTATATAGATGCATTAATTAAAATAAGAGATATTGTGATATCCCAACATAATCCTGTCCACCATGGAGCAATCTTCAACTTCACCTGCAACTAACAACGCTATAAGAGGGGCTGAGCAAAGCGGTAACATAGCCAAGCAACGGTTTGCTAGGAAGGGTGTCAAAGATTAGAGGTTCATGGCAATTTGGGAGGCTTGATGAGCAAAAGATAGGTAATGCAACATAGCGATAGAACGAAGCAACTAGCATAGCAATGATAGTAATGAGATCCAAGCTGACGGTCATCTTGCTGAAATCCCGCAAGGAAGAAGAACGCGTCCATGAAGAAGACGAACGGATGAAGCCAAACCAAGCGTAGACAAACGAATCCTCACGATCGCAACGAAACGGGAACTATCGAGAAGAAGCACACAACATGGTAAACACACCACAGTGGACAAGACATGATGCACAACCAAGCATGATGCAAGACAAGACTACATGAAGCTACTCATGGCAAGAGATGATGCAAACAAGAACAACACATCAAGGCAAGTTTAAATGAGGTCGGGAACAACATATAACAATTCCGGTAAGTCCTCATATGCATATTTCGAAATTGGTCCAGATCTGAATAAACCTTATGTTCAAGTTGTTAAACAGCAAGTTAAGATGCACCAAGATGATCTACACGAGATTCTAGTCAAGTTACATATAAAGTTCATTAGATTTGGAGCTACGGCCTAGAAGTTATGAGCAAAACAAGTTAAACATGGCATTGATGCAAAATGCATACAAACATCAAGCAAACACCTCAAAACAAGGATGCAACAAGATAATATGAATCTATATGCAATATCAAGCAAGTTTTGTTGGGGAACGTTGCAGAAAATTAAAAATTTTCCTACGGTTTCACCAAGATCCATCTATGAGTTCATCTAAGCAACAAGTCATAGGAGAGAGATTGCATCTACATACCACTTGTAGATCGCGTGCTGAAGCGTTCAAGAGAACGGTGATGATGGAGTCGTACTCGCCGTGATCCAAATCACCGATGACCAAGTGCCGAACGGACAGCACCTCCGCGTTCAACACACGTACGGAGCGGATGACGTCTCCTCCTTCTTGATCCAGCAAGGGGGAAGGAGAGGTTGATGAAGATCCAGCAGCACAACGGCGTGGTGGTGGATGCAGCAGGACTCTGGCAGGGCTTCACCAAGCTGCTGCGGGAGGAGGACGAGGTGTAGCAGGGGTAGGGAGGCGCCAAGACACAGGGTGCGGCTGCCCTTCCCCCTGCCCTCCTTTATATAGGCCCCCAGGGGGGGGCGCCGGCCCTGGGAGATCCAATCTCCCAAGGGGGCGGCAGCCAGGGGGGGTGGAGTGCCCCACAAGGCAAGTGGGGCGCCCCCCACCTAGGGTTTCCTACCCTTGGCGCAGGGGGGGC
>NC_057807.1:119127705-119150722 GCF_018294505.1 Triticum aestivum | reverse complement strand
GGGCTGGTTCCCCTCCCACTTCAGCCCACGGGGCCCTCCGGGATAGGTGGCCCCACCCGGTGGACCACCGGGACCCTTCCGGTGGTCCCAGTACAATACCGGGTGACCCCGAAACTTTCCCGATGGCCGAAATAGCACTTCCTATATATAATTCTTTACCTCCGGACCATTCCAGAACTCCTCGTGACGTCCGGGATCTCATCCGGGACTCCGAACAACATTCGGTTTGCTGCATACTCAGTTTCATACAACCCTAGCGTCACCAAACCTTAAGTGTGTAGACCCTATGGGTTCGGGAGAATGCAGACATGACCGAGACGGCTCTCCGATAAATAACCAACAACGGGATCTGGATACCCATGTTGGCTCCCACATACTCCTTGATGATCTCATCAGAAGAACCACGATGTCAAGGATTCAAGCAACCCCGTATACAATTCCCTTTGTCAGACGGTATGTTACTTGCTCGAGATTCGATCGTCGGTATCCCAATACCTCGTTCAATCTCGTTACCGGCAAGTCACTTTACTCGTACCGTAATGCATGATCTCGTGACCAGACACTTGGTCACTTTGAGCTCATTATGATGATGCACTACCGAGTGGGCCTAGTGATACCTCTCCGTTATACGGAGTGACAAATCCCAGTCTCGATCCGTGTCAACCCAACAGATACTTTCGGAGATACCTGTAGTGCACCTTTATAGTCACCCAGTTACATTGTGACGTTTGGTACTGTCACATCCCTAGTTCTGGTATGCTCGAGGCTAGCTAGCCATTTGTGCATCATATTTAAATTTCATTTAAATTTGAAATGAGGATTGGTGGAACCCTCAGAATCATTTTTGAAAATGACCCAAATAAAAATTTCTCCAAAAGGGTCCAAGAAAATGCTCATGTTGCCCTCTGAAAATATTGGACAGAGATAAAAATCAAAACAATATTTTTAGGAGCTCATGGATATTTATTTTGGCCATTTGGATTAATTCGATAAATATTTGCATTGGAAATATATTGCTATATATATGAAATATGGTCCAAAAATTATGCCATTTATAAAGGAGCTCTGGAATAATATATCTAGCTCCTGCAAAAATTGGCATAAGGTGATAAAATGATTTAATATTTTAATTAAATCAAAACAAATGTCAGAAATTAGAAAACAAAAATAAAAGGAAGGAGGGGCTTACCTGGGGCTCCCCCCTGTGCAGCCCAGCCGCAGCAGGCCGGCCCAGCCAGCAGGCGGCCCAGCCAACCTGGCCCCCCCTCCTCTGTCGTCTTCCTCCCCGACAGGGGGACGGCGCGTGCCCGACGCGCGCGCACCGCGCCACCTCCTCCCTCCCTGCTTGCCTGTCCTCCCCTCGTCGCTCTGGATGGACCGGACGACGCCACGCGACGCCCCGCACCTCTCTCCCACTCTCTCATTCCTCCCCCTCCCCTGGTTCTCTCTCTCCCGACCGCCCGAACGCGTCGGTCACCGCCGTTCGCCATAGCCATCGCCACCGGTCTCCCCTCGCCTCCCCGACACGCGCAGGAGCTCCGCCCCCTCGCCCTGAAGCTCCCCGTCAAGCCGTGCCCCTCCGGACGCCCCGTGGAGCCGCCGCCGTCGTCTTTTCCATCGCCGGCCGCCGTGGATCCCCATCGACGCTCCGGCCACTTCAGTGCGTCCCCGAGCCCACTTCGACTGCCGTTGCAACCGCGGTGAGCTCCGCCACCGCTTCCCCCTCCCCGTTTAACTGCCCGCGCGCCGTAGCACCGTTCCCCACCATGGCCGAAGCCTCTCGCCGCCGTCCATGTCGCCGTCGCCGTCTCGGCCCGCCTCCGCCCAAACTAAGCACCCTAGCGTGCTCCCGGTGCCACGAGGGTGCCGCCGAGCCCCTCAGGTGGCCTCCCCGTGCCCCGCAGCCCGTTCTCGCTCGAAGCCGAGCTCCGGCCGCCGCCGCGAGCTTTGCTCCGGCGAGCTCCGGCCTCCCCCGCTACCCCCACCTGTCCCACCAGATGTGCGAGAGCCCGGGCTACGCCCCGGTGCTCTCCGACGCCGCCCCCGTGGCCTGTTTCGCGGACGCCGCCGTGTCCAGAGGTCGCCGCCGACGACCTCGCCGGCCTGACGAGTGGGCCCCGTCGGCAGGTGGTTAGCTTAGTGCTAACCACTGTTAATTACCCCCCTGAGGCTGACATGTGGGCCCCGGTGCCCCCTAACCTTTTAATTAAGTTAATTTAACCCCTGTTTAACCCCCCTGTCACTGACGTGTGGGCCCCACACGTCAGGTTTGACCCGGACCAGCCCAGTTGACCGCCGACGTCGTGTTGACGTCATGCTGGCGCAATAATATGATTTCTGGATTTAAATTTAATCAGAAAATTCCAGAAATTGTTTTAAACTTCAAAAATTCATAACAATTCAACCGTAGCTCAGATTAAAATAATTTATATATGAAAAATTATCAGAAAAATGTAATCTAACCATCTGTACTAGTTTCGTGCATGACAAACCAACTTATACATGCTGAATATGGGAAAACAGATTATGGTATATATAAGAGACTTAATTTAGAAATGCATTTGAACCTTTGGTTCAAATGGACTTCAAACCAAATGTTTACTAGTTACATTAGCTCAAACAGCATCACATCTACATGCCATGCTCATGCATCATATTGTTGCATATGATTGTGTTTTGATTGCCGGCACCGTTCCTTCTCGATAGGTCCTGCTCCGGAGACGTTCCAGAGTACCTGTCTGTGAAGCAGTGCCTCCCTTGTTGATTTACCAGGCAAGCAAACCCCCTTGTTCATTTCGATAAAACCCTACTCTCTCGCTCCTGCTCTCAGTTATTGCATTAGGACAACAACGATTCATCTGCTACTTTGTGCTGCGGTAGTTGAACCCATTCCTCTGCATGACCTGTCATTGTCACAGTAAATAGTTGAAACCCACTAGCATGTGTAGGAGTTGATTGAAGCCACTGATGTGTTCCTACCATGCTATGCCTGCTATTGCTTAGAGTGTGTCAGGTCTGATTCATTGGGAATGAATTGGAGTGTTACGATATGTTCTGATGCTGAGAGTTAAGTGTGTGAACACGATTTGGTAAAGGTAGCAGTGAGAGGCCATGTAGGAGTACATGGTGGGTTGTCTCGCTGGAACCGTCCTTAAGCACTGAGTTCTATGTATGTTGTCCAATGACTCGATACTACCACACATTGGGATCCTTAATTGACTCTCTCGGCTTATTAACCAACTTGATCTCTGTCCAGGAGTCGCAACTAGTCTCTGGTGTTTGTAGGTAGTGCTATTTTTCTACCAAGTGGCACCCGGCAGGGTGGGCTTGGGACAGACTAGGCACACGTGGCCCGGTGTACCGAGTGGCACCCGGTTGGTGGGCTCGGGAACCCTGCTCACATCGTTGGGGGCCGTGAGCGACACCCCGACCGGATCTCCTTGCGGATGGAACCCGAATAGGCGATAAACCTGAACTAGAGTCTTGTGTGGTTAGTCAGGTCGTGGCCGACACCCTCGCCAGGCTTCCGCTTGAAGGTTGCCGAGATACATGACGTGTACATGGCGGTAAGTGGCAAGAGCGTGTGTGAAGAAGTACACCCCTGCAGGGTTAACATGATCTATTCGAATAGCCGGGTCCACGGTTATGGACTTCTTGGATGCTTACATGGTACATAGACAACTTGAAGTGGATACTATAAAATGCTCAAGACAAGTGTGAGTGCTATGGATGGCCTTCTCGTAGGGAGACGGGGATGAATCCATAGTAGTGTATTGTGTGGTGATTAGTGGACTCGTGTACGTTGTTTCACCTCCAGAGTTTCTGGTAGTCGTAGAACAGGATAGCCACAGAGTCAAAGCTGGCTTGCTGCAACTAAACTCCACATTACCTCTTGATACAAATGCATGTATGATAGGATCTAATGTAAGTCTTGCTGAGTACCTTTGTACTCATGTTTCTTTCTTTATGTTTTTGCAGCGGAGACTTCGGTCTTACTAGTGTTCTCGTGGACTTCGACTAGTAGCTAGTACCTCAGCTACGATCTTGAGCGGACGTTGTAGATAGTCAGGCTCTTCAGCCTTTTTCATTTGTAGATGTCTGTACCCAGACATGTAATGCTTCCGCTTGTTGCTTGATTGCTCTGACTGTTGGGTCATGTGACCCCTATTTGTAATAATGATGTGATGGCTCTTCTGAGCCTTTATCTATATAAGTTGTTGAGTTATGCTGTGATGCCATGTTGTACAGCACATACTTGCATGTTATGCGTACGTGTAATGTGTATTGTTATGTGTGGGATCTGACTATCTAGTTGTTTATCCTTAGTAGTTCTCTCTTACCGGGAAATGTCTCCTAGTGTTTCCACTGAGCCCTGGTAGCTTGCTACTGCTCCGGAACACTTAGGTTGGCCGGCATGTGTCCTTCTTCGATCCTGTGTCTGTCCCTTCGGGGAAATGTCACGCGATGAATACCGGAGTCCTGCTAGCCCGCTACAGCCCGGTTCACCGGAGTCCTGTTAGCCCAGTGCTACAGCCTGGATTCACTCGCTGATGACCGACACGTTCGATGCTGGGTCATGGATGCCTGTCCCTGTAAGTTAGTGCCACTTTGGGTTTACGACTAGCCATGTCAGCCCGGGCTCTTTATCATATGGATGCTAGCGACACCATCATATACGTGTGCCAAAAGGCGTAAACGGTCCCAGGCAAAAGTAAGTCGACACCCGTGGGGATACCGTGCGTGAGGCCGCAAAGTGATATGAGGTGTTACGTGCTAGATCGATGTGGCATTGAGTCGGGGTCCCGACAGCGCTGGTATCAGAGCCTGACTGCCTGTAGGTTTACCAAGCCATACTGGTCGAAGTTGAGTCTAGAAATTCTTTAGTTATGTAAGGGAATTGATTGTGAGAAGGAACGTAAGGCTCTTTTTACTCCTTCACCTCATGGCCTTCTGAGCTGAGTCATCCTATCTTTCCGACGGGATTAAGGAACTAGGCTTTCTCTTCCGTCTATCAGGATCACGTGTTACTACTCCGTAGTCCCTTAGGATTGGTTGATCAGAGTCATACCCCAGTTTTCGGGTACTTCCGGTGTAGTCTGTTTAGTACTATCTCAGAACCTTGAGTGATGATGATGAGTATGTTACCACCCCATTTTTAGTAGGATGTCTCATTCTGAGCATTTTACTGCCGTTATGCTGCCGGAATTCTCCTAGGAGTTCGAGAGATACTAATTCCTTGTCCTACATTCTACAGTCCATAGTTGATGTTGATTCCGTCTCTGGTTTCGTTTCACCAGGATGTCATCAAGTTCTGTTGTTCGTAGCCAGAACCACGGAGATGGTAGGGATGAGGATCCTCCCGACCCGCCTTCGTTGATAGAGTTCATGCTAGAGATGGAGAGGAACAAGCGTGAGTCTAATCGTTTGTTGGCACGTATCGAGGAGAACACCGCACATCAGTTCAAAGGGTCTGCTACCATTCATGATTTCATCCGTTTGCATCCCCCCACCTTTCATCATTCCATCGAGCCACTCGATGCAGATGACTGGCTCCGTAGCATCACTCTTAAGCTGCATTCCACGAGCGTAGCTGAAGATGATAAGGTGACCTATGCTGCATACCACCTGGAAGGTCCTGCTAGTCTTCGGTGGCAGAACTATGAGGCTATGCTTCCAGCTGGCCAGATTCCTACCTGGAAGGATTTCACTGAGTCTTTTCGCGAGCATCACATTCCCCAGGCCCTCCTTGATCGCAAGAGAGAAGAGTTCTGCAGTTTCACCCAGAGTAAGATGGCTGTTGATGCTTATAGCAGAGAGTTCGAGAACCTTGCCCGCTATGCCACAGAAGAAGTGTCCACGGACGCCAAGAAGCAAGCTAGGTTCCGGAAGGGTCTCAACCCCAAGTTGCATCGTGATCTCCACCTGCATCATTGTGATACATTCCAAGCTCTTGTGAACAAAGCCATCAATGCAGAGACAGCTCAGGTCACTTACGAGGAGTCTCGTAAGCACACCCGTGATTTGGGATCTTCCTCTGGCTCTAGCTCCCAGAAACGCCGGATTTGGGTTCCAAACTCCGCTCTTCCTTCCGGATATGCACCGAGGCCATCCCATGTGGTGCCTTCCCCAGCTCAGTCGTATGTTCCACCCAGGCCTACTGGTAGACCGCTTGTCAGTGCGGGTCCACGTCCAACCTCAGGGACTTGCTTCACATGCGGGAAGCCAGGACACTATGCACGTGATTGCTCTTAGACTAGTTATGCTCCACCCCAGCCCGAGAAGACTGTTGGCTGCATCAAGCCATCACGCAAGATGATCAGTGTCAAGTCAGTTCCCATTGAACATGGACGTGTGCATCACGTCTCAGCTAAAGACGCTCATGATGATCCGGATGTCGTTCTTGGTACACTCCTTGTCAATTGTCACCCAGCATCAGTTCTATTCGATACTGGAGCATCTCACTCCTTCATTTCTGAAGGCTATGCCCGTTTGCACGACATGTCATTTTGTGATATGCCAACTCCGCTTGAAATCCAAACCCCAAGGTCTAGATGGCAGACCACCAGAATCAGCCATGGTAACGAAATCCTTGTTGATAGACTTGTATTCCTTGCATCACTTGTAGCCCTCAAGTCCTCAGATATTAACATCATCTTGGGTATGGACTGGATGACAGCTCATCATGCCAAGATTGATTGTTACACAAGATCTGTTCAACTTACACACCCATCTGGCAAGATAGTCACCGTCTCCACTAGAGTTGCAAAGCGTCAGCTCTATTCTCTTAATGCCAGCCCTCTTCCAGACCTTGAAGATATTCCGGTAGTCCGTGACTTTCCGGATGTCTTTCCAGAGGAACTGCCAGGTGTTCCACCTGACAGAGAAGTAGAGTTTGTCATAGATCTTATCCCAGGAACTGCTCCAATCTCCCAGAGACCTTACAAGATGGCACCCCTAGAACTAGCCGAGCTTAAGAAAAAACTTGATGAGTCCTTGCAAAAGGGTTTCATCCGTCCTAGTTCTTCTCCTTGGGCTTGCCCCATCCTCTTTGTCAAGAAGAAAGACGGTACGGACCGGATGGTCGTTGATTATCGTCCCGTTAATTTGGTCACGATAAAGAACAAGTATCCGCTCCCCAGGATCAACGACCTGCATGATCAGCTCGCTGGATCCTCAGTCTTCTCCAAGATGGATTTAAGGTTAGGATACCACCAAATCAAAATCAGAAATGGGGACATTCCCAAGACAGCCTTTGTCACTCGTTATGGTCAGTACGAGTACACCGTCATGTCCTTTGGTCTAACTAACGCTCCAGCCACATTCTCCCGCTTTATGAACTCGATCTTCATGGAGTACTTAGATAAGTTCGTCGTGGTTTACCTCGATGATATTCTTATTTACTCGAAGAACGAGGAAGAGCATGCCGAACATCTTAGACTTGTCTTAGAAAAACTCAGAGAGCACCGCCTTTATGCCAAGTTCTCCAAGTGTGAATTTTGGTTGCCATAAGTGACCTACTTAGGCCACGTAATCTCTGGTAAGGGCATTGCTGTCAATCCCGAGAGAGTTCAAGCCGTTCTCGATTGGACTCCACCTGAAACCGTTAAACAAGTTAGGAGTTTCCTTGGTCTAGCCAGCTATTGTCGCCGCTTTGTTGAAAACTTCTCCAAAGTAGCTAAACCCCTCACGGAACTTCTCAAGAAAGATAAAAAGTTCGAGTGGTCCCCACAGTGTGAGTACAGTTTTCAAGAACTGAAAAGACGCCTGACTTCTGCTCCCATACTTGTGCCACCGGATTTCACTAAAGACTTTATTATCTATTGTGACGCCTCACGACAGGGACTAGGTTGCATTCTTATGCAGGATCGTCATGTGATTGCCTATGCATCTCGACAGTTGCATCCACATGAGGAGAATTATCCTACACATGATCTAGAGCTTGCAGCCGTAGTCTATGCACTCAAGACCTGGCGACATTACCTCCTTGGTAAATGTTGCGAGATCTACACTGATCACCAGAGTCTCAAGTATATCTTCACCCAACCAGATCTGAACCTTAGGCAAAGACGTTGGCTGGAGTTGATCACAGATTATGATCAAGGAATTACCTAGACCCCAGGCAAAGCCAATGTCATGGCTGATGCTCTAAGCCGTAAATCTTATTGTAACAATCTCATGTTGCAGCAAGGCCAACCACTTCTCCATGAGGAATTCTGTAAGCTTAACCTTCACATTGCTCCTCACGGATTCCTTTCTACCTTGGTGGCGAAACCTGCTCTTGAGGATCAGATCATAACTAGCCAGCAATATGATACGGGTATTTCTCGTATCAAGGATAACGTTAAGAAGGGAGTTGCTGGTAGTTTCTCTGTTGATGCTCGAGGTGTTGTTTTCTTTGGAAACCGCCTGGTGGTCCCCAAGAAGCAACATCTTCGACAATTGATTCTTAAGGAGGCGCATGAATCCCCTCTCACGATTCATCCCGGTAGTACTAAGATGTATCAGGACCTACGCCAGAGGTTCTGGTGGACTAGGATGAAGAGAGAAATCGCTGAGTTCATTGCTAAATATGACGTATGTCGTCGCGTTAAGGCAGAGCATCAAAGGCCTGCTGGCACCCTTCAGCCTTTATCTATTCCTGAATGGAAATGGGATAAAGTTGGTATGGACTTCATCACCGGTTTTCCCAGGACCAAGAGAGGGAATAACGCTATCTTCATAGTCATTGATCGTCTTTCCAAAGTGGCTCACTTCCTTCCTGTTCGAGAGAGTATCACTGCTAGTCAGCTTGCTGACTTATATATTTCTCGAATAGTGTCACTTCATGGTGTTCCACTAGAGATCAATTCAGACCGTGGCAGTCTTTTCAGTTCTCATTTCTGGGAGAGTTTCCAAACTGCCATGGGAACCCATCTTTCCTTCAGTACCGCTTTCCACCCTCAGTCGAGTGGTCAGGTGGAACGGGTCAATCAAATTCTCGAAGACATGCTCAGAGCTTGCGTTATCTCATTCAGTATGGATTGGGAGAAATGTCTTCCTTTCGCCGAGTTTGCTTATAACAATAGCTACCAATCCAGCCTCAAGAAAGCTCCTTTTGAGGTTCTCTATGGACGAAGATGTCGAACACCTTTGAACTGGTCAGAAACCGGTGAAAGACAATTCTTTGGACCGGACATGATCCAGGAGGCAGAAGAGCAAGTTCGCATCATTCGTGAGAATTTGAAAACAGCCCAGTCTCGTCAGAAAAGCCAGTACGACCGTCATCATAAGGATATGACATATGAAGTTGGCGAAAAAGCTTACCTTCAGGTTACTCCTTTGAAGGGTACCCATCGTTTCGGTATCAAGGGCAAGTTGGCTCCTCGTTACATTGGTCCCTTTCGCATTCTCGCTAAACGAGGAGAGGTTGCCTACCAGTTGGAACTACCCCCACATCTTTCTCGAGTTCATGATGTCTTCCACGTCTCTCAACTCAGGCGTTGCTTCTCGGATCCCATCCGCGGAGTGGACCACGAAACGCTTGATCTCCAAGATAACCTCACATACCGAGAGTACCCGGTTCGCATTCTTGATCAAGCAGAGCGTGTTACTCGACGTCAGAACATCAAGTTTCTCAAAGTTCAGTGGTCTCATCATTCCGAGAGAGAAGCTACTTGGGAGCGAGAAGATCGTCTTCGACTGGAGTACCCCACTTTCTTTCCGTCGACCCCTGAATCTCGAGACGAGATTCTTTCAAGTGGGGGCGAGTTGTCACATCCCTAGTTCTGGTATGCTCAAGGCTAGCTAGCCATTTGTGCATCATATTTAAATTTCATTTAAATTTGAAATGAGGATTGGTGGAACCCTCAGAATCATTTTTGAAAATGACCCAAATAAAAATTTCTCCAAAAGGGTCCAAGAAAATGCTCATGTTGCCCTCTGAAAATATTGGACAGAGATAAAAATCAAAACAATATTTTTAGGAGCTCATGGATATTTATTTTGGCCATTTGGATTAATTCGATAAATATTTGCATTGGAAATATATTGCTATATATATGAAATATGGTCCAAAAATTATGCCATTTATAAAGGAGCTCTGGAATAATATATCTAGCTCCTGCAAAAATTGGCATAAGGTGATAAAATGATTTAATATTTTAATTAAATCAAAACAAATGTCAGAAATTAGAAAACAAAAATAAAAGGAAGGAGGGGCTTACCTGGGGCTCCCCCCCTGTGCAGCCCAGCCGCAGCAGGCCGGCCCAGCCAGCAGGCGGCCCAGCCCACCTGGCCCCCCCCTCCTCTGTCGTCTTCCTCCCCGACAGGGGGACGACGCGTGCCCGACGCGCGCGCACCGCCGCGCCGCGCCACCTCCTCCCTCCCTGCTTGCCTGTCCTCCCCTCGTCGCTCTGGATGGACCGGACGACGCCACGCGACGCCCCGCACCTCTCTCCCACTCTCTCATTCCTCCCCCCTCCCATGGTTCTCTCTCTCCCGACCGCCCGAACGCGTCGGTCGCCGCCGTTCGCCATAGCCATCGCCACCGGTCTCCCCTCGCCTCCCCGACACGCGCAGGAGCTCCGCCCCCTCGCCCTGAAGCTCCCCGTCAAGCCGTGCCCCTCCGGACGCCCCGTGGAGCCGCCGCCGTCGTCTTTTCCATCGCCGGCCGCCGTGGATCCCCATCGACGCTCCGGCCGCTTCAGTGCGTCCCCGAGCCCACTTCGACTGCCGTTGCAACTGCGGTGAGCTCCGCCACCGCTTCCCCCTCCCCGTTTAACTGCCCGCGCGCCGTAGCACCGTTCCCCACCACGGCCGAAGCCTCTCGCCGCCGTCCATGTCGCCGTCGCCGTCTCGGCCCGCCTCCGCCCAAACTAAGCACCCTAGCGTGCTCCCGGTGCCACGAGGGTGCCGCCGAGCCCCTCAGGTGGCCTCCCCGTGCCCCGCAGCCCGTTCTCGCTCGAAGCCGAGCTCCGGCCGCCACCGCGAGCTTTGCTCCGGCGAGCTCCGGCCTCCCCCGCTACCCCCACCTGTCCCACCAGATGCGCGAGAGCCCGGGCTACGCCCCGGTGCTCTCCGATGCCGCCCCCGTGGCCTGTTTCACGGACGCCGCCGTGTCCAGAGGTCGCCGCCGACGACCTCGCCGGCCTGACGAGTGGGCCCCGTCGGCAGGTGGTTAGCTTAGTGCTAACCACTGTTAATTACCCCCCCTGAGGCTGACATGTGGGCCCCGGTGCCCCCTAACCTTTTAATTAAGTTAATTTAACCCTTGTTTGACCCCCCTGTCACTGACGTGTGGGCCCACACGTCAGGTTTGACCCGGACCAGCCCAGTTGACCGCCGACGTCGTGTTGACGTCATGCTGGCGCAATAATATGATTTCTGGATTTAAATTTAATCAGAAAATTCCAGAAATTGTTTTAAACTTCAAAAATTCATAACAATTCAACCGTAGCTCATATTAAAATAATTTATATATGAAAAATTATCAGAAAAATGTAATCTAACCATCTGTACTAGTTTCGTGCATGACAAACCAACTTATACATGCTGAATATGGGAAAACAGATTATGGTATATATAAGAGACTTAATTTAGAAATGCATTTGAACCTTTGGTTCAAATGGACTTCAAACCAAATGTTTACTAGTTACATTAGCTCAAACAGCATCACATCTACATGCCATGCTCATGCATCATATTGTTGCATATGATTGTGTTTTGATTGCCGGCACCGTTCCTTCTCGATAGGTCCTGCTCCGGAGACGTTCCAGAGTACCTGTCTGTGAAGCAGTGCCTCCCTTGTTGATTTACCAGGCAAGCAAACCCCCTTGTTCATTTCAATAAAACCCTACTCTCTCGCTCCTGCTCTCAGTTATTGCATTAGGACAACAACGATTCATCTGCTACTTTGTGCTGCGGTAGTTGAACCCATTCCTCTGCATGACCTGTCATTGTCACAGTAAATAGTTGAAACCCACTAGCATGTGTAGGAGTTGATTGAAGCCACTGATGTGTTCCTACCATGCTATGCCTGCTATTGCTTAGAGTGTGTCAGGTCTGATTCATTGGGAATGAATTGGAGTGTTACGATATGTTCTGATGCTGAGAGTTAAGTGTGTGAACACGATTTGGTAAAGGTAGCGGTGAGAGGCCATGTAGGAGTACATGGTGGGTTGTCTCGCTGGAACCGTCCTTAAGCACTGAGTTCTATGTATGTTGTCCAATGACTCGATACTACCACACATTGGGATCCTTAATTGACTCTCTCGGCTTATTAACCAACTTGATCTCTGTCCAGGAGTCGCAACTAGTCTCTGGTGTTTGTAGGTAGTGCTATTTTTCTACCAAGTGGCACCCCGCAGGGTGGGCTTGGGACAGACTAGGCACACGTGGCCCGGTGTACCGAGTGGCACCCGGTTGGTGGGCTCGGGAACCCTGCTCACATCGTTGGGGGCCGTGAGCGACACCCCGACCGGATCTCCTTGCGGATGGAACCCGAATAGGCGATAAACCTGAACTAGAGTCTTGTGTGGTTAGTCAGGTCGTGGCCGACACCCTCGCCAGGCTTCCGCTTGAAGGTTGCCGAGATACATGACGTGTACATGGCGGTAAGTGGCAAGAGCGTGTGTGAAGAAGTACACCCCTGCAGGGTTAACATGATCTATTCGAATAGCCGGGTCCGCGGTTATGGACTTCTTGGATGCTTACATGGTACATAGACAACTTGAAGTGGATACTATAAAATGCTCAAGACAAGTGTGAGTGCTATGGATGGCCTTCTCGTAGGGAGACGGGGATGAATCCATAGTAGTGTATTGTGTGGTGATTAGTGGACTCGTGTACGTTGTTTCACCTCTAGAGTTTCTGGTAGTCGTAGAACAGGATAGCCACAGAGTCAAAGCTGGCTTGCTGCAACTAAACTCCACATTACCTCTTGATACAAATGCATGTATGATAGGATCTGATGTAAGTCTTGCTGAGTACCTTTGTACTCATGTTTCTTTATTTATGTTTTTGCAGCGGAGACTTCGGTCTTACTAGTGTTCTCGTGGACTTCGACTAGTAGCTAGTACCTCAGCTACGATCTTGAGCGGACGTTGTAGATAGTCAGGCTCTTCAACCTTTTTCATTTGTAGATGTCTGTACCCAGACATGTAATGCTTCCGCTTGTTGCTTGATTGCTCTGACTGTTGGGTCATGTGACCCCTGTTTGTAATAATGCTGTGATGGCTCTTCTGAGCCTTTATCTATATAAGTTGTTGAGTTATGCTGTGATGCCATGTTGTACAACACATACTTGCATGTTATGCGTACGTGTAATGTGTATTGTTATGTGTGGGATCTGACTATCTAGTTGTTTATCCTTAGTAGTTCTCTCTTACCGGGAAATGTCTCCTAGTGTTTCCACTGAGCCCTGGTAGCTTGCTAATGCTCCGGAACACTTAGGTTGGCCGGCATGTGTCCTTCTTCGATCCTGTGTCTGTCCCTTCGGGGAAATGTCACGCAATGAATACCGGAGTCCTGCTAGCCCGCTACAGCCCGGTTCACCGGAGTCCTGGATGCTGGGTCATGGATGCCTGTCCCTGTAAGTTAGTGCCACTTTGGGTTTACGACTAGCCATGTCAGCCCGGGCTCTTTATCATATGGATGCTAGCGACACCATCATATACGTGTGCCAAAAGGCGCAAACGGTCCCGGGCAAAAGTAAGTCGACACCCGTGGGGATACCATGCGTGAGGCCGCAAAGTGATATGAGGTGTTACGTGCTAGATCGATGTGGCATTGAGTCGGGGTCCCGACAGGTACACCCAAAGCACTCCTACGGTATCCGGGAGTTACACGATCTCATGGTCTAAGGAAGAGATACTTGACATTGGAAAAGCTCTAGCAAAACGAACTACACGATCTTGTGCTATGCTTAGGATTGGGTCTTGTCCATCACATCATTCTCCTAATGATGTGATCCCGTTTTCAACGACATCTAATGTCCATAGTCAGGAAACCATGACTATATGTTGACCAATGAGCTAGTCAACTAGAGGCTTACTAGGGACGTATTGTGGTCTATGTATTCACACGTGTATTACGATTTCCGGATAATACAATTATAGCATGAATAAAAGACAATTACCATGAACAAGGAAATATAATAATAATCCTTTTATTATTGCCTCTAGGGCATATTTCCAACAGTCTCCCACTTGCACTAGAGTCAATAATCTAGTTACATTGTGATGAATCAAACACCCATAGAGTTCTGGTGTTGATCATGTTTTGCTCGCGGAAGAGGTTTAGTCAACAGATCTACGACATTCAGATCCGTATGTACTTTGCAAATATCTATGTATCCATCTTGAACATTTTCACGGATGGAGTTGAAACGACGCTTGATGTGCCTGGTCTTCTTGTGAAACCTGGGCTCCTTGGCAAGGGCAATAGCTCAGTGTTGTCACATAAGAGTTTGATCGGCCCCGATGCATTGGGTATGACTCCTAGGTCGGTGATGAACTCCTTCACCCAGATTGCTTCACGCGCTACCTCCGAGGCTGCCATGTACTCCGCTTCACATGTAGATCCCGCCACTATGCTCTGCTTGCAGCTGCACCAGCTTACTGCCCCACCATTCAACATATATACGTATCCGGTTTGTGACTTAGAGTCATCCAGATCTGTGTCGAAGCTAGCATCGACGTATCCCTTTACGACGAGCTCTTCGTCACCTCCATAAACGAGAAACATGTCCTTTGTCCTTTTTAGGTACTTCAGGATATTCTTGACCGCTATCCAGTGTTCCTTACCGGGATTACTTTGGTACCTTCCTACCAAACTTACAGCAAGGTTTACATCAGGTCTGGTACACAGCATGGCATACATAATAGATCCTATGGCTGAGGCATAGGGGATGACACTCATCTCTTCTTTATCTTTTGCCGTGGTCGGGCATTGAGCCGAGCTCAATCTCACACCTTGCAGCACAGGCAAGAACCCTTTCTTGGACTGATCCATTTTGAACTTCTTCAAAATCTTATCAAGGTATGTGCTTTGTGAAAGACCTATGAGGCGTCTTGATCTATCCATATAGATTTTGATGCCTAATATGTAAGCATCTTCTCCAAGGTCCTTCATTGAAAAACACTTATTCAAGTAGGCCTTAATGCTGTCCAAGAATTCTACATCATTTCCCATCAAAAGTATGTCATCTACATATAATATGAGAAATGCTACAGAGCTCCCACTCACTTTCTTGTAAACGCAGGCTTCTCCATAAGGCTGCATAAACCCAAACGCTTTGATCATCTCATCAAAGCGAATGTTCCAACTCCGAGATGCTTGCACTAGCCCATAAATGGATCGCTGGAGCTTGCATACTTTGTTAGCATTCTTAGGATCGACAAAACCTTCCGTCTGCATCATATACAACTCTTCCTTAAGATAACCATTAAGGAATGCCGTTTTGACGTCCATCTGCCATATCTCATAATCATAGTATGCGGCAATTGCTAACATGATTCGGACGGACTTAAGCTTCGCTACGGGAGAGAAAGTCTCATCGTAGTCAATCTCTTGAACTTGCCGATAACCCTTAGCGACAATTCGAGCTTTATAGATGGTGACATTACCATCCTTGTCCGTCTTCTTCTTAAAGATCCATTTGTTTTCTATCGCTCGCCGATCATCGGGCAAGTCAGTCAAAGTCCATACTTTGTTTTCATACATGGATTCTATCTCGGATTGCATGGCTTCTAGCCATTTGTTGGAATCTGGGCCCGCCATCGCTTCTTCATAGTTTGAAGGTTCACCGTTGTCTAACAACATGATTTCCAGGACAGGGTTACCATACCACTCTGGTGTGGAACGTGTCCTTGTGGACCTACGAAGTTTAGTAGCAACTTGGTCCGAAGTACCTTGATCATCATCATTAATTTCCTCTCCAGTCAGTGTAGGCACCACAGGAACATTTTCCTGAGCTGCACAACTTTCCGGTTCAAGAGGTAGTACTTCATCGAGTTCTACTTTCCTCCCACTTACTCCTTTCGAGAGAAACTCTTTTTCCAGAAAGGATCCGTTCTTGGCAACAAAGATCTTGCCTTCGGATCTAAGGTAGAAGGTATACCCAATGGTTCCTTAGGGTATCCTATGAAGACGCATTTTTCTGACTTGGGTTCGAGCTTTTTAGGTTGAAGTTTCTTGACATAAGCATCGCATCCCCAAACTTTTAGAAACGACAGCTTAGGTTTCTTCCCAAACCATAATTCATACGGTGTCGTCTCAACGGATTTAGACGGTGCTCTATTTAAAGTGAATGTAGCTGTCTCTAGAGCGTATCCCCAAAATGATAGCGGTAAATCGCTAAGAGACATCATAGATCGCACCATATCCAATAGAGTGCGATTACGACGTTCAGACACACCGTTACGCTGAGGTGTTCCATGCGGTGTGAGTTGTGAAACGATTCCACATTTCCTTAAGTGTGTACCAAATTCGTGACTTAAATATTCTCCTCCATGATCTGATCGTAGGAACTTTATCTTTCGGTCACGTTGATTCTCTAGCTCATTCTGAAATTCCTTGAACTTTTCAAAGGTCTCAGACTTGTGTTTCATCAAGTAGACATACCCATATCTACTCAAGTCATCAGTGAGAGTGAGAACATAACGATATCCTCCGCGAGCCTCAACGCTCATTGGACCACACACATCAGTATGTATGATTTCCAATAAGTTGGTTGCTCGCTCCATTGTTCCGGAGAATGGAGTCTTGGTCATTTTGCCCATGAGGCATGGTTCGCATGTGTCAAATGATTCATAATCGAGAGACTCTAAAAGTCCATCAGCATGGAGTTTCTTCATGCGCTTGACACCAATGTGACCAAGGCGGCAGTGCCACAAGTATGTGGGACTATCGTTATCAACTTTACATCTTTTGGTATTCACACTATGAATATGTGTAACATTACGCTCGAGATTCATTAAGAATAAACCATTGACCATCGGGGCATGACCATAAAACATATATCTCATATAAATAGAACAACCATTATTCTCAGATTTAAATGAGTAGCCATCTCGCATCAAACGAGATCCAGATACAATGTTCATGCTCAAACTTGGCACTAAATAAAAATTATTGAGGTTTAAAACTAATCCCGTAGGTAAATGTAGAGGTAGCGTGCCGACGGCGATCACATCGACCTTGGAACCATTCCCGACGCGCATCATCACCTCGTCCTTTGCCAGTCTCCGCTTATTCCGCAGCTCCTGCTGTGAGTTACAAATATGAGCAACGGCACCGGTATCAAATACCCAGGAGTTACTACGAGTACTGGTAAGGTACACATCAATTACATGTATATGAAATATACCTTTAGTGTTGCCGGCCTTCTTGTCCGGTAAGTATTTAGGGCAGTTCCGCTTCCAGTGACCCTTCCCTTTGCAATAAAAGCACTCAGTCTCAGGCTTGGGTCCATTCTTTGACTTCTTCCCGGCAACTGGCTTACCGGGCGCAGCAACATCTTTGCCATCCTTCTTGAAGTTCTTCTTACCCTTGCCCTTCTTGAACTTAGTGGTCTTATTGACCATCAACACTTGATGTTCTTTCTTGATTTCAACCTCTGCTGACTTCAGCATTGAAAATACTTCAGGAATGGTCTTCACCATCCCCTGCATATTGTATTTCAACACAAAGCTCTTATAGCTCGGTGGGAGCGACTGAAGGATTCTGTCAATGACTGCCTCATCCGGGAGGTTGATCTCCAGCTGGGACAGACGGTTGTGTAACCCAGACATTTTGAGTATGTGCTCACTGACAGAACTGTTTTCCTCCATCTTACAACTATAGAACTTGTCGGAGACTTCATATCTCTCGACCCGGGCATGAGGTTGAAAAACCATTTTCAGCTCCTCGAACATCTCATATGCTCCGTGTCGCTCAAAACGCTTTTGGAGCCCCGGTTCTAGGCTGTAAAGCATGCCGCACTGAACGAGGGAGTAATCTTCAGCACGTGATTGCCAAGTGTTCATAACGTCTTGGTTCTCTAGGATGGGTGATTCACCTAGTGGTGCATCTAGGACATAATCTTTCTTGGCTGCTATGAGGATGATCCTTAGGTTCCGAACCCAGTCCGAATAGTTGCTGCCATCATCTTTCAGCTTGGTTTTCTCTAGGAACGCGTTGAAGTTCATGTTGACATGAGCGTTGGCCATTTGATCTAAAAGACATATTTTTGCAAAGACTTTAGACTAAGTTCATGATAATTAAGTTCATCTAATCAAATTATTTAATGAACTCCCACTCAGATTGACATCCCTCTAGTCATCTAAGTGTTACACGATCCGAGTCGACTAGGCCGTGTCCGATCATCACGTGAGACGAACTAGTCATCATCGGTGAACATCTCCATGTTGATCATATCTTCCATACGACTCATGTTCGACCTTTCGGTCTCTTGTGTTCCGAGGCCATGTCTGTACATGCTAGGCTCGTCAAGTTAACCCTAAGTGTTTCTGCATGTGTAAAACTGTCTTACACCCGTTGTATGTGAACTTAAGGATCTATCACACCCGATCATCACGTGGTGCTTTGAAACGACAAACTTTAGCAACGGCGCACAGTTAGGGGGAACACTTTCTTGAAATTATTATAAGGGATCATCTTATTTACTACCGTCGTTCTAAGTAAACAAGATGCATAATACATAATAAACATCACATGCAATTATATAAAGTAGTGACATGATATGGCCAATATCATATAGCTCCTTCGATCTCCATCTTCGGGGATCCATGATCATCTTCGTCACCGGCATGACACCATGATCTCCACCATCATGATCTCCATCATCGTGTCTTCATGAAGTTGTCACGCCAACGACTACTTCTACTTCTATGGCTAACACATTTAGTAATAAAGTAAAGTAATTTACATGGCGTTCTTCAATGACACGCATGTCATACAAAATAAAGACAACTCCTATGGCTCCTGCCGGTTGTCATACTCATCGACATGCAAGTCGTGATTCCTATTACAAGAACATGATCTCATACATCACAATATATCATTCATCATTCATCACAACTTCTGGCCATATCATATCACATGACAATTGCTGCAAAAACAAGTTAGACGTCCTCTAATTATTGTTGCATCTTTTACGTGGCTGCAATTGGGTTCTAGCAAGAACGTTTTCTTACCTACGAATAACCACAACGTGATTTTGTCAACTTCTATTTACCCTTCATAAGGACCCTTTTCGTCGAATCCGCTCCAACTAAAGTAGGAGAGACAGACACCCGCTAGCCACCTTATGCAACTAGTGCATGTCAGTCGGTGGAACCTGTCTCACGTAAGCGTATGTGTAAGGTCGGTCCGGGCCGCTTCATCCCACAATACCGCTGAAGCAAGAAAAGACTAGTAGCGGCAAGCAAGTTGACAAGATCTACGCCCACAACAAAATTGTGTTCTACTCGTGCAATAGAGAACTACGCATAGACCTAGCCCATGATGCCACTATTGGGGAACGTTGCAGAAAATTAAAATTTTTCCTACGGTTTCACCAAGATCCATCTATGAGTTCATCTAAGGAACGAGTCATAGGAGAGAGATTGCATCTACATACCACTTGTAGATCGCGTGCGGAAGCGTTCAAGAGAACGGTGATGATGGAGTCATACTCGCCGTGATCCAAATCACCGATGACCAAGTGCCGAACGGACATCACCTCCGCGTTCAACACACGTACGGAGCGGATGACGTCTCCTCCTTCTTGATCCAGCATGGGGGAAGGAGAGGTTGATGAAGATCCAGTAGCACAACAGCGTGGTGGTGGATGCAGCAGGACTCCGGCAGGGCTTCGCCAAGCTGCTGCGGGAGGAGGACGAGGTGTAGCAGGGGGAGGGAGGCGCCAAGACACAGGGTGCGGCTGCCCTCCCCCTGCCCTCCTTTATATAGGCCCCCAAGGGGGGGCACCGGCCCTGGGAGATCCAATCTCCCAAGGGGGCGGCAGCCAAGGGGGGTGGAGTGCCCCCCAAGGCAAGTGGGGCGCCCCCCACCTAGGGTTTCCAACCCTAGGCGCAGGGGGGGGGGCACCAGCCCAGTAGGGGCTGGTTCCCCTCCCACTTAAGCCCATGGGGCCCTCCGGGATAGGTGGCCCCACCCGGTGGACCCCCGGGACCCTTCCGGTGGTCCCGGTACAATACCAGGTGACCCCGAAACTTTCCCGATGGCCGAAACATCACTTCCTACATATAATTCTTTACCTCCGGACCATTCCAGAACTCCTCGTGACGTCCGGGATCTCATCCGGGACTCCGAACAACATTCGGTTTGCTGCATACTCATATTCATACAACCCTAGCGTCACCGAACCTTAAGTGTGTAGACCCTACGGGTTCGGGAGAAATGCAGACATGACCGAGACGGCTCTCCGGTCAATAACCAACAACGGGATCTGGATACCCATGTTGGCTCCCACATACTCCTCGATGATCTCATCGGATGAACCACGATGTTGAGGATTCAAGCAACCCCGTATACAATTCCCTTTGTCAGACGGTATGTTACTTGCCCGAGATTCGATCGTCGGTATCCCAATACCTCGTTCAATCTCGTTACCGGCAAGTCACTTTACTCATACCGTAATGCATGATCCCGTGACCAGACACTTGGTCACTTTGAGCTCATTATGATGATGCACTACCGAGTGGGCCCAGTGATACCTCTCCGTTATACGGAGTGACAAATCCTAGTCTCGATCCGTGTCAACCCAACAAACACTTTCGAAGATACCTATAGTGCACCTTTATAGTCACCCAGTTACGTTGTGACGTTTGGTATACCCAAAGCACTCCTACGGTATCCGGGAGTTACACGATCTCATGGTCTAAGGAAGAGATACTTGACATTGGAAAAGCTCTAGCAAAATGAACTACACGATCTTGTGCTATGCTTAGGATTGGGTCTTGTCCATCACATCATTCTCCTAATGATGTGATCCCGTTGTCAACAACATCTAATGTCCATAGTCAGGAAACCATGACTATCTGTTGACCAACGAGCTAGTCAACTAGAGGCTTACTAGGGACGTATTGTGGTCTATGTATTCACACATGTATTACGATTTCTAGATAATACAATTATAGCATGAATAAAAGACAATTATCATGAACAAGGAAATATAATAATAATCCTTTTATTATTGCCTCTAGGGCATATTTCCAACAAGTTTCATATAGAGCACACTCAAAACGGAACAACGGTTCAACACACACACACTATACAAGTTTAAAGGACAAGCTGTCCAAAACAGCAACTATGCATATTGCAAGCATCAAAACAACATGCTACAGCACCCCAACATGAGAACAAAAGGCATGAACATGATTTACAGGTAAAGCATAACAAAACATGAACACTGAGCTATCTCCAGAAATCACTAGAACATGCTCAAACACACATGGCAAGATTGCAAATAATAACAGTTTCAGACTTTGCAGAAATAACATCAGGTTGCAATGTTTAGAGCTATCAAACAACATGTTACAGGAACTTATAATGGAAAACAAAGGCATGGCATGAACCAACTAAGTGCATAGAACAAAAGTCCTTTACTGATCATGAGCCAAAAAGGATCACAAGAAATGATGGCACCCATGTAAACATGGCAAGTTATATGACAGATTCATACATGGCAGGAAAAACAATAAGTAGGCATGTTGGTGAGCTTATACCACTCACCATAGAGCAATACATGGCATGCCAAGGCAACCAACAGTAAGAAGACATGTTTATGAAGCGAAGCATGGCAAGAGAAAGTTCATAGGGTACATGGATCACTAGCAAATCACATGGCAACATTGAACTTAATGTTAACAGGCTGACAGCAACATTATTTAGCAAGTTTGGAGCAAGATAACAACAATCTACAGCAGGCTATAAATGCAACCAGGGGCATGGATGGATAGAGCATGACATGTATAACAAAACATCCTTAGCGAACATCTCCAGATTATGCATGGAATGGCTTGTAGCAGCAGGTTTACATAGCATCACAAAATAACAGATTCAGCCTAGCAAAACAGCAACAACAAGTACCCTACTTAACAAGCTCGATTCACTCACCACAAGTCATTGCATGACAAGATAAGCATAGCATTAGCAAGGAGACATGTTTATGAAACTAACCAAGGCAAGAATAAGTTCATAGCATGCAAGGATCAACTACAACAGCCTTGGCAAAATTGAATAACATGTAAACAATCTGCCAGGAAACATTTTATAGCAAAAGTAGAGCAAGAAACTGACATGCTAGATTACTCCATAATTTCAAATAGGGGAATTAATGGATAGATAATAATCACATGTTAAAAACATCCTTACTGAAGTATCTCAAAATATGCATGGATCTCTTTGTAGAAGCATGTTTACATGGCATCAAAATAACAGCAAAACAGGGACTAAAATCAGCAACATCACGAAGCCTAGTTTGCATGCTTGTTCTAGTCACCACATTGATCACAAAAATACATTGCATACACCCCTGTAAAGATAGCATGATGTATCACAAAACACATGTAGACATCAACCTTATAGGATGCACACATCAAACATGGCAAAAAAGACAAATGAACATATACTGTTAACAGACAGCACACAACATTATATAGCACTCTTGCAACGATGATTCAGGCATCAAGATGGACTCAAATGAACATGATGCAATGGAATGAAATGAAGTACTCGTTGAGACGAACAATTTGATATGCTACACGCCCAAAACGGAGCCACGGATGCGGAGTTATGATGCTATGAACATGCAACAAATTACTGACAGAAAAATGACAGTGGATTTCGGGGGAGAGAGAAGTCAACCCTAGTGATATGGATCTGGATCCAGGGGTCGCCGGAGCTCGTGAGCCGAGGCGGCAGCGCGGTGCGGGAGAGGACGGAGGGCGCCGGAGATGGTGGCCGAGCCAGCGGAGGAGCTGGCCGGGACGGGGCGCGGTGGCGACGTGGCGGCGACCAAGGCGGCGGGCGGAGG
>NC_057807.1:119125360-119127353 GCF_018294505.1 Triticum aestivum | reverse complement strand
GATGGGCGGCCGCGCGGACAGGTGGCGGTATCGGATTGGGCGCGGGCGCAGGCGGACATGTCCGGGCGGCGGGTGGACGTGTCCGTTGGCGGGAGGAGGGAGAAGTTAGGTTTTGGACCCGGGATTTCGGGGGAGAGGGTATATTTATAGATAGAGGGAGCTAGGAGAGTCCAAATGAGGCACGGTTTTCGCCCACACGATCGTGATCGAACGGCGGAGAGCATGGAGGGGAGTAGGATGGGTTCATGGGCTGTGGTGAAGAGGGGCTGGGCTGCAAAGAGAGAGGGGGTTTCGGGCTACGCGGTTAACCGTTGGAGTATCAAACGAACTCCAAATGGCACGAAACTTGACAGGCGGTCTACCGGTGGTATACCAAGGCCGCTTGACAAACCTCGGGCCATTCCGAGAAACTTTAACACCCGCTCACAATGAAAGACAAAAGGGGAACGCCGGAGGGCATAGGAGTGCCGGATTGCAAAACGGACAATGGGGAAAATGCTCGGATGCATGAGACGAACACGTATGCAAAATGAGATGCACATGATGACATGATAAAATGCAACACGCAAGAAAATGACATGGCAACGATGGCAAAAAACTGGCGGACACCTGGCGCATCGAATCCAGGGCGTTACATAACCTCAACGACAAACAATAGCATCCCCATTGTAGCCCTGTGTAAGTACATGGAAAGCCAATGTTAACTACAATAGGGTTAACATCCACCAAAAATAGAAAATGGTAATAAAATGACAACATCTATAGTGATATCTTCATTGCGAAAGAGTAGCACGGTAGCAAAGGGATGGATTAAAAAATGGATACAACTATTAATTGCAACAGGCTTAACAACATCCTAATTTATGTTTTGTAAGTTTGTAGCCATTGAAATACAACTGTTTAAAAATGGATACAACTGTTAATTGTAATAGGCTTAATGGCCATTGAAACCGGTACTGATAAAAATGCAATTGGCAGAGTTAAACATCACAAGGCAGGTGCTGCCAGAGCAGATAATGGCCCAGTTGTCTATAAAAAGGTAAGGAAAATAGCTAAAACGTGTTAGGCATGTTTACTACAAGATGCTTAAGACATCAACTGTACAAAACATAGCCATTAATTGCAACTGGTATTGGTAAGATTGAACTTGTGAGTTCATACTTGGTAAGTCCTGAGAGGTAGTTGCTGGGGCACTTCATCTTGGCCAGAGCCTGCCCAAAGTCAACAGCGGTGGAGGCAAGCTCTTCCTCTGTGTTAAAGTGTGGATCAGTGCCCCCGACATGTGTACCTACAAGAAGCAAGTAAATGTTAGAAGCCAAACTGCAATTGCACAAATGATGTAAAATACTATAAGACAGGGACGTAGCTAACCTCGACGACAAACAGCAGCATCACCCGTTATGGCCCTGCGTAAGTACATGGATAGGCATGTTAAGTACAACAGGGTTAGCATCCACCAAAAATAGCAAATGGGCAACATCTCTAGTATATCTTCATTGCGGAGAGTAGGATGGTAGCAAAGTTTGTCGCTGATATTGGTGAAATTGAACTGAATAGTTAATACTTGAACATCACACAGTGTGCAGTACTGAAATAAACAAGGCACGAACATGCTTAATACATCAACCATACAAAACATAGCCATTGCAAGTGGTATTGGTAAGATTTAGCTGGTCAGATCATACCTGTTAAGTCCTGGGGGGGGGTAGTCGCCAGGGCACTTCTTCTGGGCTAGAGCCTGCACCATGTCGGTGACCGCGGAGGCGAGGTGTTCCTCCGGGTCAACACGCACAACGGCCATCACGGCATGGACCGCCATCAGCTCCTCGACCTCCACATGATATGTGGTTGGGCATGCATGGCGATGCTCTGGAGGTAGGGACGGTTGGGATTTGGAGGCATGAGGATGTTTCGCAGGCGCCATTTAAGCAATCAGGCCGGGGTCGTGATAAAGATCGGTGGGTTACCTGACTGGATCCTAGCAGAACGTAGA